>NW_004955448.1:18550831-18630831 GCF_000276665.1 Chinchilla lanigera
AGGATTGGATAAGAAAATTGTGGTACTTTTATATAATGGAATATTACTCAGCTATAAAGAAAGATAAACTGAAGGCCTTTATAGCTAAATGATCACAACTAGAGACCATAGTCAGAAGTGAAATAAATCAGACCTGCAAGTGCAAGCACCGTGTTGTCTCACTAGTGTAAAACCTGAGAGAGTTAATTTAAACTAGGAGGTATGATAGACATTGTGAAATGATAGGAAAACACTCAGGGTAAAGGGCAACTGGGATGTGGGAAAAGAGAAGGGAAAGAAGGAGAAATGTTGTATGTATGTATATACAGGATAGTTAACATAGTTGTTCTACTGTCTTGTATTTCTTTGCTGAAAGAAACTGTCAGTGGGTCCTTGATTGATCAATATTGCATGTCTCTGTTTTCATAAGAAACCACTTTGAAGACATCAATATGTAATACAACAAGCACTGTTAATTTCTTACCACTTTGTAACTCTGTATTGTCTGTACTGTTCTTTTGCTATTTTGTAAAAGGTTGTCTGTCTGCTAATGTTTTCCTCCTTTTATTTTTAAAATAAAGAAAACCAAAAGAAAACAAATTTAACCTCACATGTAATTTTATTGAGCTATTACACCAAATCAATATTTTCCTACCAAATGTAGGAAGCTATTTCAATCCTGGAGTGTACATTACAAGCATAGAAATAAAACATATCATATTACAAACTTTTCTCCAAACACGTCAAAATGAATATTTTAATATCATGAAGAAATATCATCAGAGAAATATATAAACCTGGAATATATTTCAAACATATTTGATAAAGTCCACTTAATTCCATCAGCAAGATTATGTACTTCAATCTAATATTCAAAAATTCACTGACAGTCTTTATAAGGCTGAAAAAATATAAATACATCTTTCTAAGTCTATGCTGCGGTATGTGCTTGTGGTTCTAGCTACTGGGAAGGTTGAGGAAGGAGGATTGCTAGCCCAGGAGTCCAAGACTAGCCTGAACAACATAATGAGACCTCATCTCAAAAAATAATTAATTAATATTCTAAAATAAATTAATAAATAATTTAGAATTGTAACTTTCAACCACTGCAAATAGAAAATTACATTATAAATTTTAAGTGGATTTATTTTTCATTGTGATGACTTTGTTTTCTCAAAAAGTGCTGCAAATTAGAAGATATCATGTAATTTATAAATTTCTCCAAATAAACTGGAAACAAAAATGCACCCAAATAAATAGAAAGATATTCTTCCAGTGACTCCCAGTAAAATTCCCCCTACTTCCTCACGAGTTAAATTAGTCATACTTCAGTTCCAGGAAAGTGATCTCAAATCTGAAAACAAAGGATAGAAACAAATATATCTGTGCACTCTGGCTGGCATAGGGACCCTACGATCCTAGGACCTCTCAGATGCCCACAAACTCTCCCCATGCATAATCTAAGTGAATACATTTAGATTTTGGAGATAAAATGTGCCTGACCAGAAGAACTGGAATTTAAAACCTGAATGCAAGACTGAGTACAATGACAAAAAATCAGTTAAACCTAAAGAATAACTTTTATGGGTCAAACCAATCCAGGGGAAAGATTCACAGTCCTACTCATCCACATGCAGGCATTAAGTGGATATGCAAGCCCAGGCAATTTGTTTTCAAGCCACCGCTAAGCTATTATTATGTGAATTAAGTGTAAAAAGGTTTCTGGTGACAAAAATGTAAAACTACTGAGTTTCACCTATCAAGACATGCAACTATATTTCAATGTAACCTAGCATTATGAAATTTTCTACAGAAAATGTAGTTTATCATACCACATTGAATATTTGCATAAGCAAAATAAACTAATGTCTCTGTGTGCATTACTCAAGAACTATTCAAAAAGCTGCTAAAACATTTCATTGAAATGAAAAACTACCTCAATTATCATATCTCCATTAAGTCTCCTTTATTGGGGAAAAGTTGGTATATCCTTTCCCTTGGCTATAACTATAGTTAATTAAGGCATTCTCAGATATTACACTGACAGATTAGGCATATTTACAGTAGGAGAGTATCAAGTAAGAAGTGCTATATACATCAACGGTCCCATAAAGATAAACAACTCTTGTAACTCCTTGGAGCTGAGCTGCCTGCTACTATAATTTGCTTCACGCATCCTTTAGGCATGTCATTAACTGAATAAGGACAGAAAGACTAGCTTATTGTTGGATTTGAGGCAAATGACTCAGGAGATGCTCTTGGAAATCAACTTCTTCAAGTCAAATTTTAAGTATTCTAATGTCCCTGAAGACCAAGCAAGAGTTCATATTTCAATTAGATTATATTTATTTTCATGACTTTTTAAGTAATTAACATAGGTGTTCACTTGAGAAGAGTTTTATTTTGAAAACATAATAGAATCTTCAAAGGCGAAATTGCTGAGATAATACCAATGTTAATAATTTCCACAACTGTGTCTATATTTTATCATTTTTATGCTCACAACAATCTAGTGAAAAAATGACAGTGAGAAGAATAATTTTTCATTTTGTAAGAGTGGAACATTATACTGAAGGGTCCTGAGCAGTACATCCACAGTAAGCTGAAACAAGCCTCGTATCCGAATCTCATTCTCCCTCTTACTCTTAAGCCATTTGGTTTTTCTTTTATTTAAAGATATGTCTCTGAGTTTGTTGCATCAAAATTATGGCTATATTATGTGACTACTTTGTGTTTCAGCTTTTATACATAATAATTAATTGGAAGCAGTTTATTTTTTTCTATTTTCTAAAACTGCATTTAATTGCTGCATAATATTGCATTATGTGAATCCACAATAAGTAAAATATTTGCATAGCATTTGTGTTAATTTTCTAATAACGTAAGTATCATTGGAGTAAACATTCTTTAGTATAAATACTTATCCATTTCAATCTCCTTAGGACAGAGTCCTGTGAAAACAAACAAAACAAAACAAAAACCTAGTGAATAGTAACAGATTATTTTTCGAAAAGTGTACACTTACTTACATTCCTACAAACCATACTGGTACTTATTACTAAGGCTTGGTTTTCATGTTTATAAATGTAATAGAGAAAATTATATCTAAATTGTTGCTTTTGTTTATATCTCACTGATTACTGATACTAAAATAATTTGTCATTTATATTTCTTTGCAAGGTGTCCACTGACTGCACACTTTTAATTGGGATTTCTTTCTATTTTACTAATGATAAAGAGATTAGTAAAGGTTTTATTAATTTTCCAGTAAATAATTTGCCACTTCATGTTTTAGGAGTGTTTTTTTTAACTTTTACGGAAATAAGTCTGGTTTTTCTTTTGTGATTTTTACATTTTTTTTTAGAAAGTCTTTACTTTTTCTGAGGGGGAAAAAGATGCTGTTGTACTTTCTTTGAGTTTCATAGGTGCTTTTCTACCAGCCTGGGATTACCAATGATTTACTACTGAGTGAAAAGCAGAGAAAAATGATTTCATTTACTTGAGCTCCTATGAATGGCAGGCTAAAAAAACAAAAAAAAAAAAAACGCCATTTCACTCATAATTCTTTGCTTCTTATTTGCAAGCCTGGCCTAAAATGCTTTCTCTTTTTGTGGGCTTTATATAACTCACCATTTGCTTCTTTTGCCTCTTTGCTTAGTTTAGCTGCAAATCTTCTGGGCAGATGTCATTCAGACTCCTGAGTTTCACCATCAATAGCATTTAGGACCCATCAGGACATTTATCGCTCAGCATTATCATTAGTAACATACATAATTTTCCTTTCCACTCTTCACATTAATTCAATGCTAGAAAATATTCAGCAACTAAATAGTTCAATGTTAATGCTAAAATCATATATTACATATAATTTAATTATAAAGGAAGGCAGATCTGTCATTAAACAAGAAATTAGTTATACTAAGCCGTGCATACATAATACATACATACATGTGCATTTGTAGTGTGTGTATGTTCAATAGACAGATATATATAGAGAGAGAGAGAAAGAGAGAGAGAAGGGGGAAGTGTTTAATAGCTTTTTAATCTTAAAAATAGGCTGAGACAGAAACATGACTTGAGATCCCAGGCAGACTGGTTGAGATCATAAGTACATGAGACAACTGCCAAGAGGAGCCCAACTGGGGAATCGAACCGATTAGGTAACTCAAAAATTTAGACATTTCCCCCCATTATGTTCCTCGTTGCAGTTCTGTAATAAAAACATGAGCGAACTTCAAAGGAAGCTCTGTAGCAAAGGGTAACTGCTACTAAAGAAGAGGGCGGGCCCGAGCTCAGTACTTGGTGCCCAGCTTGCACGCAGACAGGGAGGGTTACACGTGGCTGCAAGTAGAGGGTGTGTGCCCAGATTTAGGAGGAGAGGAGGCTCAGCCAGACCTCAGAGCCCCACCAGGGACCTCCTGCTAGGATGTGAGCACACAAGCAGGAGTCCATGAGTTGATCCAGCTTAACAGTGGGCAGGGAGGGAGGGAAAAGACATCAGTTTCCTTCCAAAATTAAAACCGGACATGCTCTTCTTCCCTCCTTAGAACAATTCCAAAGCAGTGACAGAGGTCTGTTTGTGAGGAAGCAGAGGACTTCAGAGGCCAGCTCTCTGCTACAGATCCAATAAACTCGTGCTGGACTTGGGAATAAGGGTGGAGCCCAAGTAATGCCAGATGCATAAACAGAACAAAGAAGGGGCCTAGAGCTGGCCAGCAAAATATTCTGTAAGAATGGCCCCAAGATAATGAAATTTAAGACCCCAACAAAATGAGGAAGGAAACTAGTAGGGAAAATGAGTTTCCAGAAAACTAACTTAAACAAGCTACCAGGGACTGTGTTAAGGGCCCATAGACACAGGCGTAGAAAATAAACGTATCTAACAGACTGGGAAGCTGCTGACCAACATAGTCTCCAACGGGTCCTGCCTCCAGAAAGGGGTGAGAAGGAGACAGACTTCCATGGAGCCTTTAGATACTGCGCTCCCTGTGCAGCACCCATAATAATCTAGACACTATTTTGTTTGAGAAATAATCTATCAACATGGCATGTAACATGGAATTTTTTAAAAGACCTTCTAAGCTGCCTTGCATTTCTAGTATTTGCTACTTCCTTGTTCCATGCTATTCCATCTCTTCCTTGTGGACCACCCCCTACGTTTCCTAAAAATATTCATTTATGGATTGTCAGAAAGACTCAGAATGGAAGAGAACTGACAGGCAAAGTAGCAAGCGAAATGGCAAAGAATATCGTAGGAACTGAAAATAGAGGACTAAGTCAATGAGCAAGTATTTATTTTTCTCATAGTGTTGTGGCATAACTCCTGCTTGTGTTGTGGTTTTTAAATCCGGTTAAAAGTTTTTCCACTGTCCTAGGAATTTCACAGACATTTCACTGAATAAGTATGGTTTGGGAATTTAAACTGGTAGCTCCTGATCTATTATAAAATGTACTTGCCTATTCCAGAAGTTTCCCTTCAGAGATGGGGAGAAGCTTTTTTCAAATGGTTTTGGAGGAAAAAATTCTAGAACATTCACAGTTGAGGAACAGGGAAAGTCTTTTGGAATCTAGTTACAAAATCTAAGACAGCTAAAATAAAGACATTAAAGTTCTGTAAGTAGTATTCCAAGGAAAAACATGAGCTGGTTAATGTTTGCCTTATTCTGTTGTTCGGAAGCTATAGACACCAATATCCACTAGAATGGCCAGGTGAGAACAGACTTATCACATATCGGATAGTGTTTCTTTTACATTACAACCATGTGCCTCAACTTTCTTTTAGTAAGACAAATTTTTAAGAGACTTTTGGCAACCTTTGACCTGATGGCTTTTTTTTCATAAGCTTTTTATATCCCCAGAGTGATTTTCCTTCAGATTCATTTAGAGTAAAGTAGAAATGCCATGTATTTATGTCACAGCAGACTGGGTGGTTACTCCTCAGGCAGTCTGAAATGACCAGAGTACAGCCTTTCAGTATTCAAGCCGTATCTACAGTAATTATTTGCCAGCATATCTAAAAGAAGGCAGGCATTTCCTGTTGCACACAAATGGGACACTCTTATCTAAATTACTGTTTAAACAGGTATTTAAGAAAAGACTATCACAGGCAGGAATTTACTGATGACGGAACACATTAGTTTAGGGCTGGACATGTTAGTTGAGGACCAACCATTGTCAGGAAAGGAAGTGTATCAGCCTCAGGAAGGTATAGAGAACACTTTACAACCCCATATGGGTCAGGACGGAGGGTCATAAACCATGTTGCCATTTGTGCCTGGGAAAGTGGGCTGGCACAAGCACTGATACAGGGGTCTGTAGTCGCAGTGTCACTGAACCCTTGCAGAATGTTGAGAGGCAGGGCTTCAGTGTCATTTATCTTGGGGTCCCTGTTTCAAATCCATGAAATAAGCCTGTTGGACAAGTTCATTCCCAAGTCCATTCAAAAAAAGCAATCCTACTTCTACATAAAGAAAACCAAAGGGTGGTCAAAGTTTGGTGTACCCAAAGCTCATAAAATGTATTTCCTGGAAAGACACTTTGAAAATTGGTTGGTTCTCTCCCAACATGTAACCTGGGAAAGAGACTGTATTCTGGCTGCCTAACTGTGCTCTAACCAGTGAAACTGGAATTTATTCTCGGTAGAGTCTTATAAAACTGGGCTGTTATTCTCACATTAAGTAGACTGCCCTCTGGTGAGGACTGTGGTTTATGTGTGGGCAGAATGTGTGGTTTACTGCCTCTAATTTGTTTACGTTGTTGATGGTAGTTTTAGAAGAAAGCAACGTCCCTTCACATGGTCAAGAATGACCTGATTTGCTTCCTTTAGAAAAAGTGTTTAAAGGTGGGCAGAGACATGAGGGAGCATTAATGTGCCATTGCTAATGGAAGAGCAGCTGGGATCCCTGTGACCACAGTTCTGCTTCATTCAGCTCTGCATGTGAGATGAGAGCCCCAACTTGTTTATTATGATTACCTAAGTGTGGCTTGGTGGCTTTTGGCAGAGTTCCTTCTTGCCTCCAAAGGAGAGACCAAAACCCAAGAGCTACAGACTAAAAGAAGGAGGTGGAGAAATGCATTCCCTAGCAAGAAGACTAAATCCTAATGTACAGTCAGTGAAAATATTCAAAATTGCCCTCAAAAGATGAAAATCAAAAGGTAACAGACAACAAGATCTGCTTTCTACCGTGTGATAAACAAAGAGAGGGGTGCAGAATGAATAAACAGTGCAAATGTAAGTTCACATTCATTTTCACAGCAGACTTGATGCAGATCCTTCTTTACTGCTACAAAACAGAAATGCTTTCTTATAGCCAAGAACCTCACATAAAGAAAATAAAAAAATTATGCATGTCTGGCAGAAGAGGGAGTTGTATCAATGGCTTGCTGATAAAAAGAAATGTGAACAAGCAATTAAACACTAACTTAACCATACTCTTGGTTTGACGAAAAGCAGAGAGTGCCAAAAAGAATGAAATTTTGTTAGTTTCAAAATTAGGTTTCGTTTGAAAATGAGCAATGGCCCTTGTCATCACAAGGTTTGTTAACTAAAAGACAACAACAACTTTTGATCTGAAAATAATTCTGTGGGAAATTTTTCTTGGTTTGGCTAATGTCAGCTTGGACTCTGCCTCACTGCAAATACAGGAACTGCGATACAAAATAAGTTTATATATTGCCAGGCAAGGCGATTTGCTGCCCCATTCTAAGCTCTGAAGTTTCCCATATTGAATTTCCCAGTACCACATCATATTAAACGTAAAATCATTCATAACCATCGGAAAGGAGAGAATGTCATTGAAAAACATAAAAGAAAGTTTCTTTTTTACTTGAGAAAGCATTCTACACTGTGATATAAATGTTTTCAGAAAAATATGAACAGATGTGCTATGTAAGTGTGTATACATACACCAATAGCACTTATGATTTGAGAAGGGGTAATTTCAACATTGTTAAGTGGTAACACAAGCTAGGTATTTAAGAGAATGATATAATATGACAACTTCATAGACTACCCAACTATGTATGGTGTCTGGAAATTGTCATTATCAGTGTGTACAATAACTAGTAGCATTAGGTGGTCTGTACAGTATCCTTCATGTCTAATTGAGTCACACAGTCTAAGACACTTGATGGGCACCAGGCACTGCCTCCTAAAGACAACTAACTTTTTAAGAAAGGCATTCAGGACCCCTTCTCTATAAGTTACTGTAGTTTGCAGCAAGAGAGATTATAAATGTTTCCTGGCAAAAGCTAAATGTATTTACAAACCTGGTCTAATTTATTTATGGCTCTAGTGCAATAGGCTTTTGTTAGAATATTTATGTTATCTGTACTTCTGCCTCAGCAAACCCTATCATAATCATAAACACTGTTGAGAAACTATCTGCAGTTAGCAGGGTTTAAACTACCCATTATATCACCAGCTAGAGCCAGTAAACTTTTGCACTGGTTGATAAAGTTTCCTCTGTGGAATAAATATACATTTGACTTTCAAAATCTTTGGTGAACTCCATCCTATGAAAAGAGAAGACTGAACAGATGTTTCAGACATTACCTGTTTTGTGATTACTTCAACTGCACATCCAACTGAAATTTTATGACCACAAGAGTGGTCATATTCAAATCTTTTTATTTAAAAATTAAAAGAAAAATTGGATGATTGAAGTGTGGAGGGCAGAGCCTTGACTAAGGATGCTACCCCTCAGAATTATTCATTTGTCTATCCCAAAATATTTATTTGCACAGTTCTGACTGGAGCCATGCAAATCACTAAGGATAGACATAGAATTAAACAGCATAAAATTGTTCCCCAAGTAGCTAAGACTTGAATGGTGAAGACAGAGAGGGTAGCAGGTATCTGGCAATGCAATAAAATGGGTCTGTGATAAAGTTAGCAAGAGGAATAAGTGTGAAAAGGGTTGCATTTGAGTAGTTCTACAATTGGACACTCAAATCATACAGAATCTCTAGTCTTAGTCTGTTATGATTTGCATCTGGATATTTCCTCAAAGCTTCATGCAGTCATGGGTGGGCTTTTAGAGTTTATGATTGATCCATGATTCAATGCTGGGATTATGGCTGTTAGAGATACACCTGTCCTGGGGTGGGTGGTTTGCATACAATATAAGGGAAGGAAAGGAGCTTGCTCTTCCCTCTGTCGCTCCTCCATTTTGCTCTTGTTGCTTTTGCTGTGTTCTGCCACCATGAGCTGTTGTCCTCTGCCATGTGCCACCTGCCTTGGAGCCAGATGAGTATGGACTAAAACCTCCACAAACAGTGAGCCAAATAACCCCTTCCTTCCTTAATTTTGGGTGTTGGGTATTTTGTCTCAGTAATGAAAGAAAATAACGAAGACAGAATTTGGTACCAGGAGTGTGGTCCTTGCTATGGCTATACCTGACTATGTGGTTCAAGAGTCTTTGTAAATGTCTTGTGGGAAGTGTTTGTTAATGTTCAGAGATGTGGCCTGAAAGAGTACAGCTAGAATGCCTTCAGTTCTTCATGGGAGATTCTGGTCAGAGCTCAGAAGACCAGAAGGCTGATAGAAATCTTGCCAGTAAAGACCATGTCCAGGAGGCTTCCATTGGGAAGAAGGACTGCATTGGTTGTTGGACTCCAGATGATGTATGTTTTGGATTGGCAGAAAGTTTGTCTCTGGGGACTGGGGATTTAGCTCAGTGGCACAGCGCCTGCCTGGTAAGCATGAGGTCATGAGTTCGATTCCTGGTACTGGAAAAAAAAAGAAAAGAAAAGAAAAAAAGAAAAAGAAAGTTTGTCTGCATTTTTCTTGTGTCCAGAGACATGGCCTGAGACTAAGATTAAGGGTGGTGGACTAATTCATCTGGCAGAAGAAATTTCCAGGCAGTCGAATGTTGGGGCAGTGGCCTGGCTACTGTTGAGGGTTTTCAGCCAGATTTATGTTGAGAATCAAGAGCAAAGAGCTCAGCAGGATGATTTAAAACATTGTGAGTTTGACCAGGAAAAAAACTCCAGTAAAGCTGTGGACTGCAAAGACAGAGCTGAGAAGATCTCCATTGCTGAGAAAGAAGAAAAGAATCAACAAGATGGCCTGAGGGCATCAAAAGAAACAGTAAGTTTCCACCCTTTGCAGCCTCAAACCTGCAAAGATGGAAGTCTTGGCTTTGAGAAGAAAGCCACAGAGTGCCATGTTCCAGAATGGCAGCAGTGGCTGCACCAGGTTCCAGAATTAATTATGGCAGCATAGAGAATTTGTTAGTTAGAATTGGATTCAAAGTGCCCAGTGATCCAGGCACTTGACCCTTATGGCCAAGAGAGAAGAAAGCTTGGCTACTACTCCAGGTGGCAGCAGACCTTGGCATCATCTATGTGGCCCTGGTTTAAGGTGCATAGAGAATGCAAGAGTTCTGAGGTTGAAGAGGCTTCTACCCAGATTTCAAAAGGAGAGGCTAGGCAGTGTGTCCCTGAGAGGACAGTATGTGAAGCTGTGAGTATGAAGCAAAAGGTGCACTGGAGACTGCAGAAGTTTGGAAAAGCCAGGAATGTGGGTCATCTAAGGAAAGCTGCAAAGAGGGAGCAAAGTGGGCCCAAGAGAGAAGCCCAGGGAGCTGTAACCACCAGAAGTGCCATAGGGGTAGTGCCATTTAAGGCCTTTGGAGTTCACAATTTATCACAGATTGGATTGGATATTCCACATGTAACTACAGGACATGTTAGCTCTGCTGGATTTTGGACTTGCTTCAGTCCCAATCCTGTGTATCCTCCAGTTTGTACCTTTTAGAATGGTAATATTTGTCTTGTGCCACTGAATGTTGGAAGTGTTTAACTTTTCATTTGTACAGGGGCTCACAGTTAAGAGTTTGCATTAGATCTTGGAGAAGATTTGGGACTTGGACTTTTCAGTAATGCTAAAACTGTTAGGACTTTGGCAACTCCTAGAGATATCTTAAAATGTCTTTTGCACAAAGGGATGCACGTGAGTCTTTGTCAGGCCAGGGGTGGAATGTTATGGTTTGTGTCTGGATGTTCCCCCAAAGACTCATGCAGTCATGGGGTGGGCTTTTAGAGTTTATGATTGATCCATGATTCAATGCTGGGATTATGGGTGTGAGTACTACATCTGTCCTGGGGCAGGTGGTGTGCATACAACAGAAAGGAGGGAAAGAGGCTTGCTCTTCCCTCTGTCGCTCCTCCATTTTGCTCTTGTTGCTTTTGCTGTGTTCTGCCACCATGAGCTGTTGTCCTCTGCCATGTGCCACCCTGCTTTGGAGCCAGCTGAGCATGGATTGAAACCTCCACAAACAGTGAGCTAAATAAACCTTTCCTTCTTTAATTTTGGGCGTTTGGGGTATTTTGTCTCAGCAATGAGAGAAAAGTAACTAAGACATAGCCTGACTAAAATCATATACAACTGGCCCTTTTTAGCCACAGGATCCCCATCCACAGATTCAACCAACTGCAAATAGAAAATATTTAGAAAACAATGTTGTGTCTGCACAAAGTATGCACATTTTTTCTTCTTGTCATTACTCCCCAAACAATACAGTGTGACAAGTATTTTACAGCAATTGCATTGTACTAGGCATTACAAGTGATCTAGAGATTATTCAAAGTGCATGGAGGACATGTATAAATTATATGCAAATACTATACTATTTTACATAACAGATGAGCATATACAAATTTTCTTGTATAACAGAGTCCTGGAACCAACCCTCCACAAAACCAAGGGATGAGAGTATGTACTAAATTTTTGAAGAATGATCTTATTTTTATTATTGGTAGAAATGCCATTGTTGCTTACATTTATTTCCAAATATCACCAAGTTATTCTCAGTAATCTGAGGATCAAATTGGAATTAATTAATCTTGCTGTTGCTGCTTCCAAATAACTCATTTAAAAAATGGAACTAACAGGTTATAAAACAATATGCTGACATTTCCATACAAAATGAGTCAGAAGAACACTGCATGGAGAAGTGACTAGCATCTGTGTCATAACTGATGAAAATGTGTTTCTACTTGCTCTACTTTGCTGAAAAGTACCATAGCTCTAGTGTGGACTCAGTGGCACCACTGTGATATCAGCCCCGATGCAACCATAACACTCATCTTCTAGTTGGATTCATTAGTTACTCCAAGCAGACCAGAAATAATTCTGGTTGACCCAGGTGTAACGATGCATTCCAAGGGAAGACTGGCCACCAGGACATTTTATCAGGCTGGAACCTCCCTGGCCTTGGTAGAGCAAAAGTCTTTGGAAAAATGGCAGTCTTATTGTTTCCTGGTGCCCCAAACTACCCATCAAATGATAGACTTTTTATTGCAATAATATCCACATATACCTACAGTAGTCAAAGAAACTTAACAAAAAGCCAATGTTGAAAAATGAATTGTGAGAGCTGCAGTTACTTAGTGTAGAAGGAAAAGATCATTTTAAGGATGATTCTGATAAATCTTATTTTGATAGGTTATAGCTACACTAATTAAATCAAATTAAATCCTCTGGCATCATATTGCTTAAGTTTCCAGATAATTGATTGAAATATCTATTTTAATCCAGGCACAATGAATGTATCTATTGTCCTAACACTTGTGAAGGTGAGGCAGGAGAATTCCATGACCCAAGGAACTTGTGGCTAGCCTGGGCAATATAGGGAGACCCCATCTCATACAACAAAAAATAAAAGAAAAAGAAAGATGTATTTTTCATAGCACTGTAGAATTTCAGTGCTAAAGAAGCCAGAAAATTGTCAGTTTACTCACCTAAATACCTAACATGCTTGCTATTTTAAAATTATTATGGAAGAACCTTGTAAATTTAGGTGAACCATCACTGCTCAAGAGGAAAAACTACAAATTGTATACTTTTATCAAAAATATATGATGTTAAGAAATTATACAAGAGACAGGAAAGCTACCTAAAATGTACAGATAAATTACATAATAATTTAATAAGTTTTGTGTTTTTATAACTTTTTTGTTGTATTATGTCTACATTCAACTTTTTAATACACATTACCACCATTAAATTTTAGCAACTTTGACCAAAAATAGATCCAACATCATGCCACAAAATGTTAATCATTTGGTCAATAAGACTTCTACACACCAAGCTCCATAGGGTGTCACACAGAAGAATAAAGTGAAATTATTAATTTTTGAGGACTTACAATCTTGCCAGGGAGATAACAACAAATGTCTCATGAAGAATTAACTTTTAAAAATGGAATCAAATGTTTACAGTCTGCAGTATTCAACACTAAAAGTGATATTCTTTTTCATTAATAAAAAAATGAAGTAGAAGATGATTTAAAAATTCTAATTGTGATGAAGATAGATAATCGAAAGGATTGTGAAACAAAGGATTATAGATTGTGACCCAGCCTTGGAGAGGTAATGACTTTTAATTGGATTGAGTTTATCATATGTATAGAGGTACAGCAGACACAGAAGAAAGGATTAGTGTGATTTCCACTTTCCATTATTTGGCATAATGAGAAAACAGAGGGTGGTCCACAACCTTGGTACATGTTATGAGCCATAGGAGATGCTTAATGTGTCAGGTTTTGGTAGCACTGAGCTCTCCTATATAAACACATTTATTTGGACATAGTTAAGTCAAAATAAGTCACCTGGAAAAAAGTCACAGGTCATTAATTTACATAGTATGAGGGATTTATGAATTTTTAAATTAATCCTCCTGGATCTCTACACCATTTCAAACAGTAGGGCATATCTGCACTTTTCTTCAAAGTTTAGATAGCTTAAAGGGTCAAATGAAAATGTTTCACTGAAGAAAAACCAGCTGAGCAAACTTTCTTTCTTGTAGGTAGAAAAGGAAGGCATTATATATCTTCTTCCAAGACACACCATTATATACATCAAATATAGACACAAAACAAACAAAATAAACAACAGAAACAACAAAAACTTGGGTAAATGTTTGGTATATTACAAAGTGATTACAACTGGCACACCCCAAATTCAAGTCATCCCAAGTGGAACAATTATTGAAGCTTATGTCCATCAAAACCTCACTAGACTATCTGGTGATGAAGCCAAACAGTATAGGTGCCTGATAAAGTGATAATCCTCAGAATCTACAGAAGTTTCCAGTATGTGATAATAATTCAATGTGATTTTAATTGACTCACAACTATCAACCAAAGCAAACCACTTCTCCTGGAGAGAGTGAGTCATATCTCTTCTTCCTTCTCTGAACAGGGAAGTAGGTGTTCAAAAGGCATCACACCAGTTGTGTTCTCTGTCTCTTTAATGATATAGTAAAATTGCCTCCGCTGAAGAAAAAATTCAAACCAAATCTATACAGGTGTACATGCACACACACACACACATACACAGTCCAGACTCACAAGATGCTTATGGATGGACTTAACTAAATGTAACCAGCTCAGAGTGAGTATTATGTTTCCCTCACGTTGCAACCTCTTCAAATATATTAGTTACAAGAGGAATAAAACTAGAGTTCTCTATGAGATAAATTGTATCTGTGTCCTTTTCTCAAGAATTTTTACTGAGTTCTCAAAAAAAAGGGAGAACGGTCAGTTAATATCAAATATTGCCAACTAAATTTGATTCCACCAACATTTATTGCAGCACCTGTTATGAGCAAGCCATACCTTATTTAATGCAGAATGTAAGCATCACAAGGTTAGGGAACCTGTGTGCTTTCTTTACCACTGCATCCTCAGTGCCAGGCACAGCACCTGGCATATAGTAAATATATCTTAAATGAACAAACAATGTAGAAATGAACCAGAGAAGTTTAAAGATTAGAATATCTATCACCAAACCAGGCTGCACATTAAAATTTCATATGGAGCTTATTTTTTAAAATATAAATTTTATGGAATTTCTAGAGCTATCAACAAAGAAATCTTGTATGAGAGAATCTTCATATATCATATCATATCATATCATATCATATAAAATAAGATACAAGCCACATGTGACAACCAAGCCCTTGAAATGTGGCTACTCCAAATTAAAATATGTTAAAACTTAATAATAAAACTTGATAACAAAAAATGTAAAATATGTAGTTGTAATGTTTTCATATTGATTGCATACTGTAATTATGTAATTTTGGGCAGTGGGTTAAATACAACATATTAGTAACATTAATTTCACCTATTTATTTTCATTTGCTTTTATGTGAGTACTACAAGATTTTAAATTAGTGGGTATCTCACATTTATATTTCTACAGAACAACACTGGTTTTTAAAAATATGGCATCAAGTTGCAGAAAAAATCAGAATATTGCATTAAATAATGCATCTTTAATAAAATTTATAGAGAAAATTAAAATTGCCAAAACTCATTTTCATTATTCTTAAGGAAAGGGCTCATGGATCTAGGTCTTAAGTGACAGATCTTAGAAGGCAAGGCTTTTCAGGTCCACCTACTTTCAGATAGTGAAATGGCTCATGAACAATTCGTCCTTCCAGATACTTACTGAAATGAAATGTAAAGAGACATCAACAGTGCAAAATGCTCATCTCATTACATCATGCTACCCTGTAACATCTTCTGTGATGCAGGAAAATGTCTGAGCTAAATAGTTTAGAGAAAGGTTTACATTTAAATACGGCATTATTGGCAATTGAACAATGAGAAATAATTGATGGTGAGCAGTGAATACCTATTGCGTGGTTTCAACCCAAAGTTCAGGGTATAGGTGGGGTGTTCACTGGAATAGTTTGTCTCTTTTCCTGTCTCCTTGGTAGAACAATTTAATTCTTCCTACAAACAACCCATTTCATCACTTCAAAAAGAATTCACAGCTCGAAACACTCGAGAAATAAAAGATCATAAAGAATTCTGTAACCCCTTCCATTACTAAGTGCAGTTGGTGAACCTCCAAAAATGCTTTCTAGGTTGGACTGATGAATAAACGTTGGGAGCTCCCTCACTGTATAGACATTGCACTGTCAAGATTATATTCCCAAGAATTTGAAGAATTCAAATTCAGTGAGTATGGAGATAGGAAAACCCCACCACTATTTTCTCAAAGCACTGTTATGTAAAAGCAAAGAGTAGCAAACATTCCTCTGAGGGTTAAAATAAATTTAATTGTCTTATACGGCTCTTTCTGTATTCTTACCAGGTCCTACCTCTAGACATTTAGTGAATGTCAACTGATGTATTTACTGCAACATAAGGCAACTGCTAACCTAACATTCCAGTCTTTGTTCGCAGTCTCATATCATTCTCTTCCAGGCTGTTGATTTTGGAGTGGCTGTGTAATTCTAGTGCACTGCTAGGAACAAGTGATCAATCAACACTTTGAAAGCTTCTGGTTCATCCCAATACCTGGGAGCTAATTTGATAAATAGTTCTCTTTGGACTGCATAAAATTTACATTGTAGGAGTCCAATAGTTCTCTTTGGACTGCATAAAATTTACGTTGCATAAAATTTACATTGTGGGAGTTAAATACTTGTGAGAGCACGGCAGGCTATTGTCTTTGTCTTTTATTTATATTTAGACAAAATTTTTTGTTTACAACAAATCCTTAGTTTCCTTATATTGTCCTTTCCCAAACTCAAGTCACTCAAGTTTTGTGTGCTCTATTAATATTTTTTTTTATTTAAAGACTGATACACATTTAGGGGTATAAAAATAATAATAAAATATTATCATTAACAATCTTCTTTTTCAGTAATGAGGATTGAAGCTAGGACCTCCACACTGAACTACATCCCTAACCCTTTATTTTGTATGGTTTTGTTTTTGTTTTGAGGCAGGGTCTCACTAAATTGCTAAATTGTCCAGGTTGGGCTTAACCTCATAATCCTCCTTTCTCAGCCTTCCAAAGTGCTGGGGTTATAGGATAGCACCATCCCCAAATTAATCATCTTATTATTAATAAGAATAGTGAGAAAAAATTTCTTGTATGTCATTTTAAAAGCCCAGATAAAGGCGTTGAAGCTGAATTCACAGATGACATGTTGCTAAAAGTTCACTACTTCCCCAGGAAGGCTCTCTCCTGAGTTATCAAGACAAATGCTCATTTTTATTAAAAAAAAAAATATATTAGAGGACTATAGTTCTTTTCAAAAATTAGCCACAGCTTTCTGGGGCCCTCACAGAGTTTGTATTTTTTTTGTTGAATGATTACACTCAATTTGCCTATCTTATGCCTTTAATGCCTATGTAATCTAACCATATGAATCTACTCCACGTCATGAATACCCGAAACATTTCACTTCTCTGTGTTGGCTTCTTTGTCAGCCTTCTAATCTAGAATTTTCTTGCTTCATCTCCACTCTGCCCTCCCTGGTGACTACTTGCTACTATTCTGAGGGGTAACGGTGTAGCAGTGAGCAAGACCACCAGTGTGCCTGCTCTTCTGAACCTGCTCTTTCTGCTCATGGCCTGGTGGGCAGAAAGGAAAAGCAACCAAAACATAGACTAGGAACATGAGTTCGTTCCTTCGAAAAAATAAAATAGGGTGAAATATGAGACTGGGTGACTTCTTTAGATAGGGAAGACCTCCTGCAGGAGGCAACACTGAAGAATTACACATTCGAAACCTTTCAGACCCAGTTTAGACATCATCTCATCTACTTTATGTTCCTACTTACCATGCCTGCCACCTCCTCAGCCATACTGAGCTTCCCTGTGGATCACCCAGCCTACAAACTGTACCGCAGACATACCCTATCATGTGTCCTATGCTATTAAAGTTCATTTTTTTCACGTCTCTGTTTTCATTTGCAGCTAATTGAGGGTAAAGTCTACGCTTCATTTACCTTTAGATCCCTCCAGTGCTGTGAACATAGTTAGATGTTCAAATACAAACTGAACTAAGCTTTTAAAAATCCTACTTATACGGTATTTCATTTTTGAAAGCTGTTACCCACAGAAGTCACTGCCACCCCTGAAAGAGCTATTCTATCAGAGATTCGCAAACTATTGACCATTCAAAATACTTGCCCAAGCTAACACATGCACCATATCCCCTGGGCTCTTTTAAGAGAGTTTAGTTTAAAAATAATGACCTCTTCCATCAAATCTCATACAATTATTCTTTGGTCCAACAGAGAGAATTTTTAAGCTTTCCATTTGAAAATGTTCCCCCGGATTGAGGATACCTTAGTTGAAAAGAATAAGGAAGGTTAATAAACCAGAGTGCTGAGCTGAACATGGTCCAACATAAGCCAGATTTTACAACAGTCAGTGATAGCAAGCAGAGTTTGAAAATCCTACCAGAAAGTCTTGTTTTGAGTATTTTTAAAATTTTGTTGTTTTGTTCTGGACTTAAAAGTTATGCTCAACAAGGTCCTTATTTAAGTGACATCTATAAAAAAAATAAGTTTTTCAAAGAGAAGAATTAATAAGACTAGTAATAAAATGCCTTTTCCTGAGGAATCCAAATATTCTTAGTTGAGATCTGATCCTGAAATTCAAATTTAATAAAAGAGCCCCTAACTCCCTACCCAAAAAAGAAATGAAAGCCCCCATATTTAAACTGAGGTAGGATAAATACTCCACATTCTACTTCAAATACCAAGAACAAGGTAGGTATTTTCCCTGCCGCTATAATTTGACATCCATTTTAATGATACTTACTTTATTGCTTGTCAGAAAAGTGAAATTGCCTGTCGATTTTATGGAGTTTCTCTTACCTTTTGGATGGTTATATTACATTTTGAAATAAATGTACAGCCCCCCACCCCCACCCCTTTTAGCCTAAATGGTGCATGTGTGGGTTTGGTACTTGGCTGCCATTGGAATGAAGTCATAATTTCAAGAGTCCAAGAGAATAGATCAAAATCATGCCAGTACTTTCATAGACGGATATACGCTGCGAGATGGATGTTTACCTAGGAAAGTCATCATCTGGCATGCAGAATGGTGAGTGTTCCTAAGCAGCTAACTCGTGTATACTAAACAGATTTGGCTTGGCTGCTGTGAAAGCTGCCCTGTGGAAATTCTCAACATACATTTGTTTGATTGAGCCGTCATTCCTGGTTGATCTGCTGATGATCTGTGTCACTTTGTTTAAATGTCCTGGTGTGGTTTTTTATATATATACAGTGAAAAGCCAGTATGTTTCTGTGACGGATTAAATAGAGGTGAAATTTGAGAGTGACTCCTGTTTTTGATTCCTGTGTTTTCAGACAGGTGGGTCTGGAATGATCAAGAATGTCACATTCAAACACAGGGGAAAATAAGGAGCCCTTCTGATTTAAAACATATTACCATAAAGATACATTTGCTACTGTGTTCTCGCAGTAGAAGAAGCCATTTAAGATTCCCCATCTAAACAAACACCATATGGGTTAATCCTCAACATCCCTTTTCAAATGTCCAAAATCAGGGGACACAAAAATCACTGCTGGGAAATTCAGTGTGAGAGAAACAAGAAAAGGCCCATTGCTGATGTACAGTCTCAGAAATCAAATACAAGGTCAGGCTAGAACTGAAGCTCCAGATCTCAAATATCCAAGTAACGGTTCAGATGGAAACCCAACACCAGAGTGCCATAGCCATGTCTGAGGCACTAATCAAGCAAGTGCCTGTTTGCTCCGTGGTTAAAGCGCTTCCTGCAGCTAATCTTCCTAGATAGGCTCCCAGCTTTAATAACCTATAGGGGCTGCTGCTAAGTGCTGGGATCTGGGCACCATCAGCACTGATGTCTCCAATCTGCCAAAGCCCAGACACCACGTGGGGCCCAGACAGTCCGTCCCCTTGATCCTCATGGATGTGGTAGACCAAGGCCTGCTTAAGCTGGGTCTCTCTACTCAGAAAATATTTCCCTGATGAATCTACTATCAAACCTGAGATTCTCTCCCATTTTACATCAATCTTTTTGCTAAAGCAAAACCACCTCCAACAGTTCTGACTATCAACCACTTATTCCTTTTAATATGCATTTTAAAATCTACTATGGGGCATACCAAGTATGCTCTTTAGAAGCCAAAGTGACTAGACTCACTCTGGGCCCCAAAGAGCAACATTCCAGTGGACAGAAAGACAGGCAAATAACATACAGTATTTGTGATCAACAAACTATGTTCTAGGTGTAGAAGAGAGATAAATTAATTTTTCTGAGGTGGGAAACGTTAGGAGAAGCTGCGTAGAGGTCATGATACCTAAAAGGGGCAGAATTAATTGAGGACTAAGTATGGTTACAAAGGGATTTCCCAGAGACAAGGTGAGGGAGGAAGGCTCACAACAGGAAGAAAGGATATATTTAAAGGTATAAATGAATAAAATAGCTTTAGCATGTGTGTAAGACTAACTGTCTCTCAGTATTGCCCAGTGGGGAAGACAGTAGATAGAAATGCAGGAAAATAGCTAGTAAAGAGTCAAATCATCAACGGCCTCTATGCTGCACTCTGGAGCTGGGCCTTTCTTCTATTAAGATTATGGTGCCAATGAAAGATCTTAGAAAGAATAATAAAAGATAAGAGCTGGTTTTTAGGGTGATCATCATTCTGACACAAAGAAGAAGAGCATGACAAAGCAGATAGACCAGACTGAGCCCATTTCAATAATGGAAGAGATAATGAAAGCTTTTTTTAAAAAAGGCAGTGACAATGAAAGCATGAAGAAATGCAGAAATACCTAGTAGGGAAAATTGAGAGAATCTGGTGAGGGAGCTGTGGGATAAAATAAACCTCAATAAACGAATATACTAGTCAGTTACCAATATCACGAGTTAATTTGTCAGTGATCAGTAAAGTTGGTCACTCCACGAACCAGGACAGTTGGGGGACTGAGCCGCATATGGAGGAAGGGTTAGAAAGTTAAACTCTGAAGTATGAGCCCTTACTGGTCAGAGAGCCCTGGGTACCTAGGGAATGATGGGGCCACAGAGCCAGCAGGGTTTCCCTTGCTTGAAGAATCTACATAAATCAAAATATCAGCCAAAGACAGGAGGAAAAATGTGCTTCTTGCATGTTCAATCAGAAAAGATTCCAGGAAAGTCTTCTAAGGAGCCCTTCCCTAGATCTGCTGCACTCTTAAGGAATGTCAATGCAAACCTCATATGTTCCTACACTTTAAATTGTTCGATCCTAGCTCTGGTACTCTTCTTCACAAAATGCTCACTGAGAAAGCACTTCCTTCTTTGCTACCTGCTCTTTGAGGTAAGATTCTTAAGGAAAGATTCTAAAACCTTATCTGAAGTTTTGATAGGAATTTATAAAGCAAAATTCCATTGTATATAACTTCATCTTGACCTTTGAGAAAAGAATACATTGTAAATAAATGTAATTTAGTAAGATAACTTTAATAAATTATTAAGTGAATATGTAGAAAATCTTCCAAAATAAACACTGTCCATACGGTGCCTTTCCCTGCTCATATTCCTACCAGAACTCCAAATCCCCGAGTCTGAGGTGGCTCCCTAGGCTAAGTGTCACTCAGCCTATGTTGATCTGTTTATTGTTTACTTAGAGAGTTATGTTTGTTTGTTTAGTTTTGCTCGTGGTGGGAAAAAGGAAGAAGGAGAAAATGGAGAAAGAGAAGAAGTTGAGTTTTATTCATCATTGTTTAACATTACTTACGATCATTTTAATTTAGGACAAACACCGCAAGAGTCTCATGGTAATAGGTACAATAGATACCAAAATAACAGCATCAGAGAGTACATACATACCTTCTAACTTCTCTTTTTACAAGTCATATTTTCTCATATGCACACAAAGCAAACTCATACTGTGAAATTTCAATATAATTCTAGGAATTCTGCTTTGGATTTTCATTTTGAAGAAATATAAAATGAAGAGGAATGAACTACTAGACATTTATTTATCTTGTGGGCCTACTTACACCATTTAAAAGAAAATGTAAATACATCCTTTTAGGGTAGGTGTTTGTTTACCATTTGATACGCATCAAAAGTAAGTAAAATTAAGTACAACAAAATGGCAAAGTCTATTAATAACGTAAGTCTGAGTAACACCTAGATCAAATTAAAATCCCCTTTACATTTTGGTATTTGAAGTATACTAATTCTATTAACCCTGTGAAAGATAGAAAAGTAAATTTTAAGTACATTTAGTAAATTTTAAGTACATTTAAGAAAACCTGAATTTACAAGTTTGTTATAGTGTGTACATATACTTAGATTTCATTACGTCCTGGCTTCTGGAGAAAAGTCAAAATGGAAGGTGGTAAAAATGTACATATCTGGCTGCCAAACTTCTTTGCCTGGGAGCTAAGCGACCACGTCAGTACTGCTGAGCAACCCAGCCTTGCAGGATTCTGGCTGGCTGACTCTAAGGTCTTTCTACAATCAATGCTTTTCAGTAGAACTACACCCTAGTCTCTTGATTCAAGACTGTTAAAACATTTGTTTAAAATTCTTCCTGAAACTTTTGTGGCATGTACCAATTCCCTACAGTGAATGTAATTATTAAGTCCTACAGTGATGTACAAATAAAACTTATTTGTTAATATTTTTAATTCTTCCTAAAGTAAATACAGTTTAAAAAAAAAGGAGTTGTGGGGGAAGTTGCTAAGAACATAAGGCATATATGAGGGTTTTGTTCATGGTGTGCATGCAGTACATACACAAATATACACCGAGAAACACACGCCGCGCTGCACAAACCTTACTTTTTGAAATGCCACAATCCAACCCTTTTCACAATGGAAATACATACCAAAGAAAGATTAAGTCACAAATAATCAGAAAGCTAAGAAATAAAAATAAATATGACTAAGGACTACCAGGAAACAAAAACAAACTCAAAATAAATTAGAAGTAACTATAAGCAAACACAACAAACATGAGTTAAGCAGAGAAAATCCAAAGAAATAATCCAAAAAGAAAGTCTTTCAAAGTACAGTGTAGTTACTTCCTGCTCCTGGACTACGGGGAGTGGTGCAAGAGGGAGCCCCGAGTGCAGGCTGATGCCACGGCCTCCTTCGTCCTCTCTCTGCCAGGCTTCCTGGAGCTCTGCCCTGTAGACTGAAGAGAGCCCATGCAGAGCAGGGCTCCGGCCACCCCACCAGCCTGCTATTTGGCTCCCTCGTCACCTAATGCACGAGTATGATGGATGATGATGGATCACAGCATCACCAAAACCGTGTGAATTTCCCAAGGCCTCTGATTATTCTAACTGGGCCCCGAGAAGAAGCACAGGGCTTCACAAAAGCCTCCAAGGAAACCTCCCATTCCCCTCGTCTGCTTGACACAGTCCCTACTAAAAGCGGCAACGGGGCCCTGACATGGCCTCCCCTCTTTCACACGCAGATCCAGGCCTGCATGCTCATTGTTCAGTGATACGACTTAGCCTTGAATGAATTTTAACGGACGCAGAGTTATATCACAGTGAAATGGCCACTCCAACTTATCCCAGGGGAAGATAACAGTTTACGAACACTTGCAGGCCACAGCTTTTCTAATGTTCTCTTGTTCAGCTAGATGATATGGTCAGAGGGCTTGCTCTGCTGTCCTGTCTGTCTGTCTGTCTGTGTGTCTTTCTTCTCTCTATGTTTCTCTCTCACATATATATTAGCTCTTTTTTAAATCACTAATGATCTGTGAGAGATATAACTGATATTAAGGTATGAGGTTCATAACATATAAACATATAAAGAGTATCATAACATAACATATAAAGAATATCAAGCTAAACCGAGACATGCACAACAAATTTCATGTTATAATAACAGAGACTCTAAAAAAGAGTTAGTTAAATTGACTTAGGAATAGTATAGTTAATTAATACTGAATAGTATTAGTTATTTGACTGAAAGATCGTTGACTTACTTTTATTTTTCTTGTAAGTTTATGGCGTGTGGTAGAAAGAAATGCAGTGTTTTGTAGAACAAGGGTTGTGACTGCTCTTGGCCTCTTGGAATGTTTCAGATCAATACAG
The DNA here is from genome assembly GCF_000276665.1 of Chinchilla lanigera. NCBI lineage: Eukaryota > Metazoa > Chordata > Mammalia > Rodentia > Chinchillidae > Chinchilla > Chinchilla lanigera. Next base: position 18,574,656 of record NW_004955448.1, read on the forward strand.
AAAGAATGAATAGCACCATGTAAGTCAATAAAAGCCAACAAACTAGCCATATTCAGAAATATAGCTGTGTCCTTGCAACAAAAAATACATCTATTTGGCCCTTTATAATGCTTGCTATCATCTAATTTCCAGTGCTCTCATATCTAACCAACACACACACACACTATATTGCTTCCTGAATTCTCAGCATCTCCCAGAATTTGTATAAATATGTGAGAAAAAGTTTAGTTGTACCTCTCAGGAGTAATCCCAAAATATATACATCAGAGTAACACATGGATGTGAATCTGACAGAACACAAGTAAGGATGGAATAAATTGTGTTAACAGAAAACTTTGTATAAAAATAAGAAAATGTCAACTCACTTTACCAAATAATTTGGAGAGAAGTGTGAAGATTGGTGAAAATTATCAGCTAGCTTGGAAGTCTCCTCTACCTATGCTTTCTTACCAGTCCCCACATTTCTATGCTGCAATCTTGCTTACTCATTAATTACACCTCACACACATACTTAGATACTTTTTTCCCAAGAAGCCATGCACCTCTCAAGACTACAGTATTTTGAAATAGTTCATCTTGATGAACAACTCTCAGAATATGCAGTCATGATCTTTATTTCCTAAACCAGAAAGGTGGATAAATAAGAACAATAGATTAGGTTTCTGGAAAACCAAATTATTTTCCTGGCACTGTCACTAATTAACTGGGAAATTCTGAACAAGTCTTTTCATCTCTCTGGGAATCTATTTCCTCATCTGTAAAATTGCTGAATGCAGAGAGCCCCCAGGGTCCCTTCTAGCTCATATTCTATGAGTCCATCAATCTCTGTGTGATTGTAGAAGCAAATTCCTAGAAAAAGCCACAAATGCATAGCTTGCTTTGCACCAGAATCAGCACAGCATTATGTGCATATAAATTCAAGGAAAGCCACTGAAGATGAAGATAGCATTTTTAGCTCATTTATGACATTTATGATAGGATCATTAGAAGCTGGATGGCATTAGTTTTAACATTTACTGAATACCTACTATGTGTTGAACTGATGCCATTCCATACATTTTCCATTATCTTATTTATCTCCCTCTAAAACCTACCTTATAAAGAGGAAGTAGTCTAGAAGTTCTATTTGACAGACTTTTTAAAAGCTAAGACTCAGGGAATGTATACGTCATACCCCCATAAACCAAGTTTGCTTGGGCACAGGTATAATGTTTTCAATCATTCTATTTCAAGCTTACTTCCAGGGCTCCTTCATCTCCTACCATTTACAAACTCTCAAAAAACAAATAAACTTATTAAAATTTGGCAATAACTCTCAGGTTATTCTCTTTACCAACAGAAGACAATGACTCCTTGGCTTTGCTTCACTTTCCCTGTACACTTGGTCCAGCCAACTCCAAATGTTTCTCTAAGTCAGAGTTTACACACATTTTATGTGAAAATTAAAGACAATTTGTGAAAACATTACAAAATTTTATAACAAAAGCTAATTATCATTTATTATCTTACCAATTTATAGTTTTATAACTTATTATAATATAATACTTATATTCATTATTTTGATCAACTTCTAATTGTGACATTTAAGGATGATAAAAATTAAAATAAAAGCTACAATAAAATGTATCCTTAGGGCTGGGGATTTAGCTCAGCGGCAAAGCGCCTGCCTGGCAGGCGCAAGGTCGTGAGTTCAGTTACCGGTACCGGAGAAAAACCAAAAAAAAAAAAAAAAAAAAATGTATCCTTAATCTACTGATAGACTTTTTAAGAAGGGCATGCTACTTATTAACCAAACACCTCACACTAATTGCAAAATATTTTATCACATATAATCTAAAATAATGAATTTTGATTTATACTTGTGATTTAAGTTCAAAATTACTATTGGAGAAAATATATATCTTTGTACCTGTATGGAAACATTTACATAGCTACATTTTACAGATATACTAACAAAGACATTTGCTCATTAAGGGGCTTCACGTTGCTATATTTAATCAAGTCACCATTCTTCAGACTCCTTTTCTTGGGTTTCCATTTCCTAATGGTTATCTAGAAAGCTACGACACTGACATGCAAAAATCTAAGTTTGGATACACCCATTTATTAGTCTCAGAAATTGACTATGTTTGGGAAAATTCCAAGATTTGGAGATCTGTACCTACAGAGTTGTTAAAATCAAAGAGCAGGATATAGTGTGATTTCCATTGCTTCAGTGAGAGTCTGTGAAATGCCAATATTCTACATATCTTCAAAGAACAGAATCTGTCTCCAAAAACCGTACAAAATAGCCCACTACAAAGGAAAATCCTTCAAATCCCTGCTATAGAACTAGGACCAGAAATAAGAGGGAAAACCTCTGAGAACAGTATAAAAATGACATATAAGGGGAGGCCACGCATGCTATGAAATGAGAGACTTTTTGCTGACAGATGAGCACCTTTGAACTCTAGCCCAATAAAAGAATTAGCACTTCCAATGTATAATCAGTACAGCAAGCAAAATATGTCAACACGTGATAGGCAGGATAATCAATCGACAGGCAAGGTAGGAAACAGCCAAACTAAACAGCAGCCCGGTGCCACTGAGCCAGACAGACTTTCCTGCTGCTTAAATTTCTCATACCACAGGGACTAAAAATTAAATGCAATAAAGAAAACCTTTAACAAGTAAAATAAGGATTTAGTAAAAGTGCCTCAGGATTCCCAAAACAGGTCTTGATGTTTTTGTTTCTTTCTTACATGTGTTCCTAAGTTTCTTTCTCTGGTCAGCTAATAGAAACTTCAAAATTATCAACCATGACCCTATTCGTTTTTCTCCTTTCCCATGAAGACTTCAGAAAAATAATAGAAAGAATAGGAGCTCTGGACATAAATAGAGTTGGCTTTTAATCTTGGTTGGCTGTATGCTCACCACTGACCTCAGGCAAGTAATTTAGTCAGGCTTGGCCTCAGCTCGGGGTTCATCTGTTAAAATCTGGAGAATAACATTTTTATAGAGGTTTTGTAATGATTAATAGAAATGCCATAGGTAAAATATTGTCAGTAATGCTAAGGTACGTACACTGTCATATTCAACAAGGTTAAGTGCTGTTAATCCCAGTGTCCTTGTCCCTAGTATGGTGGTTTTCCCCCTTTGAGCACTTAAGAAATGTTGCGATGTCCACATATATTAAATAATAAACTCACAGGCCTAACATAATTATGTAGTTTCACATGTGCCTGAGAAGGGAGTAATAAGACATAGATTTGAATGTTGTATTTACCATATATTACATATATTAAAGTCAGTCATATAACCTCTCTGGGTCACAGTCAAATCCTTCATAAAGTAGAGCAAATAACATTTCACCTATATGAGGCCCCAGCCATGAAGTATGGATCTCAGAATCTCTTTTGGCTTTAGATCAATAATTACAAGTTACTGCTGGCTTACCTTAATTTATGTGCTAACTTGATAAAGTTAAAAATATATCATTTCAATTCCCAAATCTACATCCTTTCAGAAATTAAAAAAGTTTTTGTTTTATTGTGTGAGTATTGTCCACTTTTCCAAGGGAGAGTGAGTCACTGGTATTCTTTGGGTAGAATTACTTAGCAAGTCTGCAGGATTTTTGTGGTGTTTTAAAATAGCTGTCATTATCATTTGCTTTAAGATTTCTCCTGCCAATGACATTTTTTGCATATCTGTTAAAAATCCTAAAATTTATATGGAACCACAAAAAATAACCTGAATAGCCAAAGGCATCTTGAGAGGAAAAAAAAGAGGAAGAATTATGCTATCTGACTTCAAAATGTACTACAAAATTATAATAATGAAAACAGCACGGTATTTGCATTTTAAAATGATGCACAGACAAAGTGAATGAAATAGAGAACCCAGAAGTAAACTCGGATACCTACAACCACTATTTTGACAAAGGATCTAAGAATAGGCAATGGAGATAATACCATCTTTTCAGTAAATGGTACAAGGAAATTTAAACATTCACATGCAGAAAAGTGAGGTTAGATCCCTGTCTCTCACCAGCTACAGAAAGGAATACTGACATAACTATAAAGAGAAGAAATAACTAGAGGAAATAAAGAAGAAACATTTCAGTATATTAAAATGGGAAAGGGGTTTTTAGAAAGAGCCTAAAAGCATAGGAAATAAAAGCAAAAATAGGCAAATAACATTACATCAAGCTAAAAACTTCTGCACATCAAAGAAAACATTTAATAGACAATCTATGGAAGAGGAGAAAATATTTCCAAACTATACATCTTAAAGGATTAATACCAAGAATAGGTAAGTAAAGCTAAAAGCTCAATAGCAAAAAACAAAGCAACAACAAAAAGATTTAAGAATCAGAAATAATCTGGACATGGCTCAAGAGAGTGGTGCACAACTATAATCACAGCTACTCAAGAGACTGAGGCAGGAGGGTCACAAGTTCAAAGCCATCCTGAACAACTTAGAGAGACTCTGACTCAAAATTAAATTAAGAAAGGCTGGGGATATGGGTCAGTTGTAAAGCATACCTGGGGTCCATCTCCAGTACCAAAGAGAGAGAGAGAGAGAGAGGGAGAAGGGAAGTAGACCTAAGTAGTCATTTCTCAAAAGATGACATGCAATTGGCCAGTGGGTATATAAAAATGCTCACCATCACTAATCAAGGAGAAGAAAAGAAAAACCATGGTGAGTGCCTCACCCAGTAAGAATGGCTGTTATCAAAAAGACAGAAGATCTCAAGTGCTGACAAGCATGTAAAAAGGGAACTTTTCACACTGTTAATGGGCATGCAATTTAGCATAACTATTATGGAAAACAGTATGAAGGTCCCTTAAAACTTAAAAATAAAATTACCATATGATCCAGCAATCCCACTACTGGGTAGGTATCCTAAGGAAATGAAATACTTATACTGAAGAAACATCTGCGCTCCTGTGTTTATTGTAACACTTTTTACAATGGCCAAGAAATGCAAACAATCTAAGTGTCCATTAGTTGATGAATGAATAAAGAAAATATGATGTATATATACACCATGGAATACTATTCAGCCATAAAATAAGGAAATACTGTCCTTTGCAACAACATGGATGGAGATAGAGGGCATTATGTTAAATAAAATAACCCAAGCACAAAAAGATAAGTACTACATGATAAGTACTCATATGCATTATGTAAAAAAGTTGATCTCATAGAAGTTGATAGCAGAATGTTAGTTAACAGAGGCTGGAGAGAGTAAGGGGAAGGTAACAGTTGGAAAAGACTGACAGGTGAGTACTACCTTACAGCTGCATAGAACTAAGGAGTTCTGCTGTACTGCTGTGCAGCAGAGTGATTAGGGATAATAAGAATGCACTGTGCATTTCTTTTGAGACAAGGTCTTGCCATGTATTCCAGGCTAGCCTTTTTTTCCTTATGCAACCGAGCTTGGCCTCAAAGTTTCAGCGGTCCTCTTGCCTCAGCTTCCCAAGCAAGGGGATTACAGTCATGCACCACCATGCCAGGCTTGCACTGTATTTTAAATGTCACAGAAAAGGATTTTGAATGCTTTCAATATACAGAAATTGCATGTGTTTTAAGTGATAGGTATGTTTAATCTGATTTAAACATTACACAATATATCTGTGTATTAAACATCACATGGTACCTCAAAAAATGTACAATTTTTATTTTATGTATTAGAAATGAATTTAATTTTAAAAAGATTTCCCTATATCTAGGCCCAAATCACAGATAGATATATTTTGTAAAACTATCTACTTAGAATACCTATATATCAATATTTCACCTGCGTTAAACTCCATAGTTTTGTGTTATGCAGTATTTTATTTTTCACTTACCCTGTTTTAAATATATTTGTTTATAAACAGGTGAGTTGCAAGCAGGACTTTTCAGCTACATGTTGAAACCTTCAGAACTGTACTAGCCTGGCTACAAACACTTGGAAAGGCAGTTCCCATGCCAACCATGGTATATACCATTTGAATTAGCTGACAAGTTTTCTTTGGATGTCTCTCATTATAACTAGGTTGATGGTTATAATTTAAAAACCACTTTGAGGAAAGTAGCGCAAAGTCTGAGAGCTACAACTATTGTGAAGTTTCCTGAACAACTGCTTAACCTTGTTTTTCTTCTCTGATATATGTAAATATAGTCAAGTTCAAATACTTAGTATTTTCATTCACAGATACCAATGCTACAAAAATGAGACCCAAGGCCCAATTTGCCTTAGAATTCAGAAACTGAAGAGCTTTCAGACAGCAACAATAAGTCACTTTTCACGTTTATTTTCCGTGCATACCACTCTGCCATCAACATGTCAGACAAAATCCAACATGGCTTAGCACAAAATTATCCAAAGAATGGCCATCAGAAAAAGAATTGTGACAAAACAACTATGCCAAAATTATATTCTGACTTGAATTATATTTGCATTCATTTGTTTCCCAATACTTTTTGAGAATCTTGTGGAGAAAAGACTGGGCTTTTTGTTTGGGAGTTTTTAAAATATAAAACATTTGTCAGCTACCCATTATTCATTTTTAGGTGAGAGTGTGCTAGAATAGAAGCCAACTTTTTTGGAATCTCATTGGCATGGGCTTTGGCAGTTTATGAGACCTGTCCTCACTCCTTGTGGCCCTTGTACACTGATACCTGCTCATAAGGAAGGGCAGTGAGGAAGGCCTAGAACAACATCTTATCTTCCCCCTTAGAGACTGAACCTCCATGATTTCTGTACAATAGAGCATGAGTAATACTGGTTACCGAATAGAACACAAATGTTGGGTAAACAGGAGACATCATTTCTCCTGCACATTTAAAAAGCTAAATGAGTTATAGAATTTTACATAGTAATGAATACACAGCATATTACAAACTAGGTCTGACTAGTATATCAATTACACCCTCTCAAATTATAGCCTAACTTTTTCTTTAGTTATGTTTGGGTTGTTTATATTTCTTTAAATGTTTTTAATGATCTCACAAAACTATTATTTGAGAATAAAATAAATGTTGGTGCACGACATTGCTATTATTTTATCCTATTGTCTTTAGGGTTTTGCAACCATTAGAAAAAATTAAAAGGGGTTACCTAACCCACAAAACATGATAGATATGTTTAGTCTTATATTTAGATCAAATCCATGGTAGAAATGAATTGTAAGCATAGTTTCTGATAGGTTTCCACCCAAGTTAAAATTTTACCTGGTTGCCATGGCAATGAGCCAACATGGCTGGGCCCAGAAATATGCATGTTCTAAACCCCAACTTTCTCCTTCCTGTCTGGGTTATAACTTGCTGCTTCCTTTTTACAACATTCTGTTTCCTTTTTCCCACCCGCCCCCTGACCAATCACTATCTGCCACATCATGCAGACAATCCCCTAAACCCCACCCCCAGCCTAGCCCTATATAGCCTTTGTTCTCTCAGCCTGGTCCTCAGAAGGTCCTTGCGTCTCTCTCTGTCTGTCTCTCTCACCCTCTCCACAGCCTTCCCGTGCCTGAAATAAAGGCATTTTTTAACTTCGCTTTGTTTTTGACTCATGCCAAAAAAACATAACAGTTTCTAACAGTTTTTCTCCACTAACATTAACAATCTTATCTATCTCTATGTAAATGTATCATTATAAAAGTACTCCTAGGTGCATTTTTATTTTTATCTTCTAAAAATGTGATAAGGTGCTTTATTTTTTCAAGATGAAACCACTAAACTACCTACAAAATAGCTGAAGACTTTAGTAAGAGAAACTGGGCCATTTCCAATGCCATTTTCCAAAAGACACTACTGCCAGAAAAAGGAAAAAAAAAAAAAAATGTTTGGCAAAGCTCTTTTCTTTCTAAGCATTAAGAAAAAGATGCTGCTCTCCAAAAAATCCAAGTCTCAAACTAACCACAAGCAAAAATGCTTATAAAAATTATTTTCTTAAACTCTCTGTTAGACATTTCATGCTATTAAGGTAAAGTCTTCTACAAAGATTATCGTTTTATCCTAGATTCTGCTAGAAGGTTAAAATGAAAGGATAGCATTTGACTTTGAATTTTGCTCCTGACTCTGTGAGGAAACTGTACAAGTTTACTTGTGGTCTTAACACCTATACCGTCCACTGTTTCAGGTCATACACCGTCACTGCAGATGGCATTTCTGATGCACGAACATAAAGACTTGCAAGGCCACATGTGCCAACCATGCATTACATAAATATTTATGTTATAACAATTCTGTAGGTTATTTTCATTACAATAATCTTACTCTTGAAAGCCACCCCTGTTTTCCACAAAAGGAAGATGAGGCTCCCTGTGTTTCTCACTTTGCTTCCATGATATTCCTCTGCCAGTATCTTGGGTATGCCATCAAAATAATACCAGACAAATGCTTCTGACAGCTGGGGTCTATCGGTTTTCACAGCAGGTTTCTTCCCCTGCAGCTGACAAGAAAAATAAACATCTTCCAAAGAAAATAAAGGTAAATGCCAAAATGTCTCATTGATTCCCAGTTAAAAAAAAATCCCTTTTTAAATATTAATTGTGATAATGTTTGACTTAAAAGAAAGTCAAAAAGGAAAAGTTCGAGTCGGGTGTGAAGAACGTTAGGAACATTATGATCTCAACAATGTGATGTGACTGAAATATATGGGAACGTCCCTGGGCTTCATTTGACTGCAAACCAACCCCTCATTTCTCAAAGGGTTAGACAGCCTCTCAGCTGGATCAGAGATTGTCTCTCTAAAATGTTTAAACTATTCAGTGACAATCAAATTTCATCTCTCAAAATACTATCGACTGTTGAACACTCATTTTGATGTTGCATTCACGGTCAAGAAATTGTAATGACCTTAAAAACCTGTATGCTTTATTCAGATTATTTTAGAAAAAATAGAAGCAGGTTCCCCCTAAGAAACTCATAAAGGAATAGGAAAAATAACAGTCATAGGAAAAGTAGTGACACAATTGGGGAAAGTTGGCTCTAAGCTCAGCGGCTGGGGATGTGCCAGTGGTGATGAGTTCCGCAAACCAGCCAGAGACCCCAAGGGGCTGGGAGTCTAAGGGCCTCCTGCTCTTCGGGCAAGATGGTGATGTTGCTGAGTCCATGCACACTGGTGCTCCTCAATCAGATGAGAAGAGACATTGGCAGAAAAATTTGGGAAACCTTTTGGCAATTCATCAGTGAGGAAAGGTAAAAGGCTTTCTTTTTTTTTTTTTTTTTGGTTTTTCTCCGGTACCAGGAACCGAACTCATGACCTTGTGCTTGCCAGGCAGGCGCTTTTGCTGCTGAGCTAAATCCCCAGCCCCGAGGCCTTTTTAAATGTTTAGGTAACTATCCAAAGCATTTAATTTGTGTGTTAGCGCTCCACGTACAGTATTTATTTTAACCCTGACAGTTGTAAGCAGAAGGTAGATGGTAATCACTTACTGGTTATTTTCCTAGTACTTAGAATTGCAATTTTATTGCAGAGGAGAGCACAAGTAAATGGTGTATACTCTCAGATTTTTTTTCTCCTATCATTATTAAAGGGCAAGTGTGAAAACTTTGACTTTAAACTCAAGTGAATGTCAGTAACTCAAAATGTCAGCATAGTTTTTAAGATGACTTAATTTAACCGCAAAGAGGCTACACAGCACCCTGACCATTACATTCAGAAACAGAAGCATCCCAGGAATCAGACCTCTGTCCTCCTTAACACATGTGGGAATTGGCCTCATCTATTATAGTCACAACACATTCTTCAGGAAACAAAACCAAAAGCTAGAAGTGACCCACAGAATCATCAAATTTAAATCCTCTTTAATGTCCAAAATGATACAGCCAGGACAGGCATCAAACCCAGGCCTTCAGTCTCCCAAATTCATGCTTCTTTTCACTAATCAAGTGCTATTGGGTAAGTTCAGTAGTTGTCCCAGAAAAGCAAGAATGACATCCTAGAAAGAACTCCAGCCTGGGAAGCCAGGCACTTGGGATGTGGCTCTGGATCTTTCAGCAACCTACAGCTTTAATATACCATGGTAAGGTGGGTAAGGTATTCTCTGAGTTACCCATGCACCTGAAATTCAAATTATGAGGAAACTTTAAAATAAAGAACCAGAAGAAACTGTAGAAAAGCATTCTTCCTATCTGAGCAATTAAGCAAAGAGCAAATGCACTTCCTCATGGATGCTGGCCTAGAGCATTAGGGCATGGCAGTTTCCTCTAAGGAAGCCATTTAGGTAGGAAAGGGGAAGAGGAAGCCCAGCTTCTTTTTCTCAGTCCTGAAAGTTTTATAGGGAGTAGGCTTGCCTAGTGACTCCATCTCCAGTTCCAATTCCTCTTGAGAGTGAAGAACTTGCAACTTTACACACCAAGGGCGTAATTCTTAAGAACATGGCATTTTAACAGATAGTAGTCACTAAAAAGTTTCAGGAAGATGATTTAATGGAAAAAATATAAGTGTTTTGAAATAAAATAGATGTATACAGATGAGCCTTGAAGGTAGAATAAAGGTTAATTCTTAAATGTTCCATTGAACATAAGTTTATAAAGGGTATGCTTTCATCCCCCATGAAGAATCTTAACATTCCATAATATAATACAGTAGGCAGACTTGGCCATGATGACAGTATACAGTATTTTTCTTGCAACTTCATCTCCTATGAAGTCACTGTAGTTATGACAAAGTCCAGTCCTGCTGGAATGAGGTTCAGAGAATTCACTGAGAGTTGGGACACAGTCTGACAAGAGGAACTCTTTTATCTGTCACAACTATGAAACTGGGCAAAGTTTCTAGTTTCAGGAAGGCTCAACTATTAAGTTGTGGTGGCTTTTAAATGCTCATCAGTTACTGTGAAAGATCACCTTAAAAGGAAGTATCTTCTCTACTCATTTTTGTGAGCACAGTTGTACTATGCTAGAATTTAGACACTCTCTGATCTCTGATCAGAAGGGTCATGAGCCATGACTTTTTTGGACTAACTGAGAGATACCTCTTAAGTTCTGAATGCTTTTCTGACACACAATCATTGTTATTTCCACAAATAAACTATCATTAATAACCAAAGAGGTAATATTTAATCTTGAGCCCAAAGCAAGATGAGATATAAGTGGAAGACAGATGTGCCCTGACATCATCAGGTAGTGTTTACTCAATTTCCAACGGTCCCAGAGATTTAGTCTAAGATGCAAACAAGCCTTCTCCTTCTGCCAGAATTTATAGTCAAACACTTCAAGCTTCCCTTAAGCCCATGACATTTAATCATCTTCCCAACAACCCTGTAGTTACTCCAACTGAAAGAAAAACTCACTGTTCTGGGAGGCCACCACCTGTAGGACTAGCTCGAGAGCTCAGTTTCTTAGTCTGACCTTGAAAACTAAGACAAGCATCTTCAAGATTGCTGAGGTTTCGTCAAATTCCTACTGTGCAAAGACCATGATGCTCTGGTTTAAAAGCTGAAAATAGCATTCTTTCAGTGGCACAGCTAAACCCTCCATCTGATTTTATGGTAGTAAAACTTCAGGACAGCTTTCAAAATCTTTCTGATCTGACTAGCAGTACATTTCTCTAAGTCTACCACAACTTCCGGAACAAGTTGGCGGTCAGTCTCCAGTTAGTCTAAAAAAGTCATGGCTCATGACCCCTCTGATCAGAGATCTCAAAGACATGATTGCACAAACCTCCATCTTCACCATGGTGTGAAAGAAAATGGTTGTTCTGGAAGGTACACAATGTGAAACATGACTGGCAAGTTTTCTCCATAAACAGAAAAAATCTCTTCCCTCACAGAGCTGTCTTTATTTGAGCAAGACATTTGCAAGGCTTAGAGTCTCCTTGAATCTATTAGAAACCGCTCCCTGAGTGAGGAAACAGACATCGTAAATGAACCATGACTCAGAAACCCCCTTGTACCAGAAAATATCCTACAGATTCCAGAGGCATTTTACGTTCTATTTTCCTGACATACTAGTTCTATCTGATTCATTTATTTTTTGTTTAATGCTTTAACCAGTTTCTGCAGATTATTACAGTCAAACAAGTGACTTCTTTCAGGGTTAGTTTTTTTTCTCCTTCTGACTTTGGAAGAGTTTCAGATTTAGTTGAAGGAAAGGCTCTGTTATATACTACAGAAACACCCAATACCATATATTCAACTTAACTACAATAAGAAAAGCCAGACCCAGATTTCCCAGGCTAAACAGAGGAAAAAGAGGAAAATTAAAATTTAGTGTTCATTTGCAGAACCTCCCCACTTGCATGAACCCCAGATAACCAGTTGGAATCAATGAAAATTTATAAGCTTACAGAATAAAAATCTAATTCGTCTGTCTCCAAGGACTGCTGCACTTTCAATTTTTTATGTCTTACACAGATGACTTCAATGGCATCACACTAACTTGTCAATTGAGATGAGAAATGTACATTTCTATGCTCTTTCCACTAGAAAATAGAGCTATGATTAAGACACTCAAGTTGTCCAAATACATATCTGTATTTAGCAGGTAGCTGTTCCCTCAGATTATATGAATCAAAAAATATAAAAAGATTGTGGCCTTTAACTCAGAAATTCCATTTCCAGTTATGCGACTATATGAAAATGTACCCAATAAAAAGACAACCATATGTAGCATTTAACATTTATAATGAATCAGGCACTGTTTTAAGACTCCATATCCTGTGTTTTAGAGCAACCCTATAAGGTAGGTCCTAACACTATCTTTGCTTTGCAGCTGAGAAAATGGAAATTTAGAAGAAATAAATTGCTCAAACAGTGAGTGATAGAGAATATTTAAAAGCTCATACTCTTAACCATTTTGCTGTACTGTATCTGACTGTTACAGCATTATCTATAATAATGAAAAAATCTTAGCAATCCAGTGGCCAACAGTGGAAGCCTTCGGAAAATAAAGATAGTGGAATTCAAAGCAGCCATAAGTTGAAAAGGAACAGCATTGTGCAATATGAGAAAATGTTTGGAGCACAATGAGGGAGGAAGAAAGCAGCTTTTCTAAGCAGCAGAGTGATGTCCTTTTGGTAATATAAGATCTACACAGAGGAAGAAAAGATAAGGAGATACACACCCAAAATGTTAAAAGTGGTTATCTCACAGGATAAGCTTAAGTACATTTCCTTGCTATTTTCTGTATATTAACACTATTCTACAATCAATATTGCAAAGATACTTTTCATTTTTTAAAATTATTCAATAAAATAGTTAGTTTAGTAAAAATCCTCTAAAATAGTTATAACAAAAAAATATAATTTTGATTGACTTTGCTCCATCTGTTGCAACACATATTTCTCTAAAACCTCATGGGAAAACTTTGTCTAAAGATTTTAATTAACTTTTGTAGGACTCTGCCTGCCCTGTAACTGACTGCAACCTGGAAGGAAATACAGAAATTCTCGCATGTATTCAAGTAAAGTAGTTTAGCTAAAGGAAGGGTCTCCACTGCCTTTCTGTCCACAATTGCAACTGTTTTTTAAGAATGCAACTTTGTTTTTAGATTACACTTGCATCTGTGACTTTGCCACCAGCCCCTGTGGTGTTAGAGGTTCTGGTTCAGGTAGAGTCCCTCATCTTCTGCAGCAGGACCTCTATCAGCATTCACCCCCTCTCCTCCCCCGACCCTCCGTGCTTTCTGAAGCTTCCTGAGATTCCTCCCATCTCCTCTCAGTGAAGGGAAGTCTGTTGCCGATTAGGTCACTCCTACCTACTCAGCTCCAGGATTTCATGTTGTTTTTATACACACTTATTTCAGGATAGAAGCTGGTTTTATTGCCAGGTTCTTTTTAAAACATGTTTTAACTTCCGTATGAACAAACTGTCCAACTTAAGTTTTTCATAAAATTAAACTTTTCTTAAGATCAGATTTGTCTCTTGCAATGATGTGATGAGTTGCCAAAGAATTGAGATTATTTTAAAATGCCTTGTTCATATTCTTGTTTTATAATTAAAATTAATTAAAATTAAGTGTATATGGGTTTCTGGGGTTTTTTTTTGTCTTAATGTAAGGTGGATATCTCTGTCATTTTACATGGTTTCTTACTGAGATTTTACATATAAATTCTAAAATGTTTCCACCAAAAAAATATTTTAATTAAAAGAGATGTCACTAGCATTTTCCCATGATTCTACCTGATGAATGCAATGATTCTATCTGTCATTTTCTCTTGACGCTACCTGGAGAGGCCCTTCGGATGTAGCTAACTATGAAAATCCTTTCATGTGTAAAGTGCAGCCCAAGCTAAAACTCATAGCATAACTCCAAGATGGTACATATCCTCATGGGAGAAGACACCCCTTGTTCCTGAGGGTGTCACTGAGAGGTTGGTAAATGGCATCACTGTGTTCACAGCAGATGCCAGAAACTTCCAAACATGGAAGTAAATTAATGTTCGCCCTCCATCTGTCTCAGTTAACTCATGCTGAAAAGTGCTTTTCACCTTTTGAAATCCATCTGATTTGAAGTCAATGAATAGTTTTCTACACTAATAGCATGAAATACATGAGAACTAGTTTATAGCAGTCACAAGTATAGTAATTACTGAAGCAAAAGGGCTAGGAGTAATTACAGTTAATGTGAGATTAATTGAGCTGCTCATAGAACAGAAAAGATGGCAAAGATGGCACCGTAGAGTCTTGAGAATCTCCCTTCCATATGTAAAGTATCATGTGACTATCCGGGCAGCAGCATTAGTCTAACAGAGAATGTGGGAAGAAGAGACTCACCTTTAATGAGTGCCTACTATGCTACAGATAGTGCCTGTACACAAATTAGATCTTCATGGCAACCCTATTCAGGTGGAGGCTGATCAACTCTCAATTCACAGATGAAGACATTCAGAGCCAGAGCCACCTCTACGTACAGCTCTTATGCTTCCCGCCAGAACACATTTCTTCCATAACAAGCACATATTCACAACAGAGAATTTCTCAAGGAAGGAACCCTTTTCGAAGCCTCTCATAATTTTTAATTTTTTCTCATTACTTGCTTTTCCTCAGATGTCATAAAATGCTGATTTATGTACTTTTAAGCTTTTCTGCTTCTGTTTTTCAATAAAAATTATGATTTTAAAGCATATATTACCATTGGAATTCACAGAGTTCTGCTAGCTTCTGTTTTCTTAAACAGAAGCCTACATTTTTTTAGATCCTAACACAATATAATACTTATATTCTGTTGAGATAAACCTTTTCATTTCTTTAGGTGAGTTGAATGATGTCAAAGAAAGAAATTTCATGTATGCTATTGATAAATGTTATCATATAAATTAATTCTTAATTTAAAAATTAAAGAAAATCTGTTCATCTACTCAAAAGAAAATCACTATCCTTGCTGCTATAAATAAAAATAGAGTTGAATCATATCAATCTGGCAATTCGACAACCTTGTGCTGGGTGAAGGCGGTTGTGATGGACTTGACATGGCTAAACTAGTAGACATTTCAGTTCAGTTGTGTGTCTTGTTCTAAGGTATTTGCAGCAACATCTTATACAGAAGATGGAATAATCAGGGAAAGAATATCTATTATAATAAAAAGCATCCAAGTAGAGAGAAAACTAGGAATTATTACTGTCTTTTCTACCACTGTCACTCATTTTCCAGGTTCACATTGTGTGCATTTGAGAGGTAGCTGACGGGATAACTAAAGGCAAAAAGCAACTAATGAAGAGGTGAGTTAAATGGTTAGATTCTTGCCCCAGTACCTCAAAATGTGACTGTATTTGGAGATTGTTAAGATGAAATGGGTTCTTAAGTGAGGCCCTAATCCAGTAGGACCAGTGACCTTATAAGAAGAGGAGGTTAGGACAGAATGCATGAACATAGATGAAAGGTCATGTGAGGACACAGCAAGATGGCTGCCATCTTCAACCACAGGAGAGGAGCTTCAAAAGAATCCAGACGATGGTATCTTCATCTTGGACTCTTCATCTCAGAATTGTGACAAAATTAATTTCTGTTGTTTACTTTGTCTGTAATATTTTGTTATGGCAGCCCTAGCAAATATAAAATGGCAGTAGCTATTTTGACCTTTTTTGGTACTTGCAAAGTATTTTTTTTCTTGACTTCATTCTTACAAACAAAACAAGGCTGCGTCCACTTTTTCAGACCTACAAACAAGAGCAATGAGATCTTCTGTGGTGAAAGGTCTTTGGAATCAAAGTTAGATGCCCTGGGTCTGAGTTTTCACCTTCCCACCACCTGAAAGTCTCCATATGAGGCACTGGGAGGGTACGAGGACAACAGGAAGGTTCAAATGAAGAGAGACCCTGCTCTTAAAAAGCTCAGGGTCCAGAAAAGGAGCCAGACACTTGTTACTATAGACCTATACCAAAAATATAAACGTGTATAATCAAAGAGTTATAAGAAAACCAACCAGTGTATAAATTAATGCTAAGAATATCCAAAAGGCATCACAATCTGTTAAATAAGACTGCAGTGCACTCTAAAGTCCCTTGTAAATGCAAAATTATACAACTCTGAAATCCCTCTGAAAAGGATTTTGGGTAGTTAATAATAGGATGAGGACTCAAAACTCTATGCATAAGTACTTTTTATTCCAGCTGTTAAGCTTCCTATCAATCATTTTGTGTGTCTATCTGTCTGTCTGTCTTTCTTAGGAGTGGCATGGCAGAGATTCAGTTTTTAAACATAAATAATTTTACAGTAAAAAAAGCAAGCCACATTGATTCAGAGTTGGTCAAAGCAGTGAATGCAACCCCAAGTGTAAACTCCAAAGTAAAAGTAATGTATCTACCTTAGTCTTTATCATAAGTCCAGAGGCTAACATGGTATCATGCACATAGCACATGTTCAACAAATATTTGTGGCTTGAATATTGCATGGATAGACATATTACCTACCAGATGATATGTAAAATTTATTGGGGGGGAAATATCTGAAATTTATCTTTAGAAATATCCTTACAAACACATGTCCAGTAGCTGGATATAGTAGTAGCAGGTTGAATGGATTTGACAAAAGACTTGAGATCCAGGCCCTTCCACACTTAATAGTTCAAACGAGGCCAGTGATACCAACACTTCTGTACATCTATAGATTGTTGTAGAGATCAAATAAGATACTGTTTATGAAAAGAAAGTAAGAGGGATGACACAAACATACAATCAGGTACTTTGTTGTAAAGAGTCCCATGTCTCTCTTATACCTCAAAGTTCAAAGGTTTGACTTGAACTTTAGAGATTTTAGAAGGGCACTTAACTATACAAGAAAAAATAAACTTTGAAAAATAAGAAAGGCATGAGTTTAGAGAAGTTAGAAATAGATTATTGCCTGATGCCTGCCCCAACATTGTACTTTGAGCGGCAACTCCATCTCATTCATAGAACTAACTCAAGGTAATTTACTTTTCAGTAAATCCTCATTTCCAATATTCTAGGTAGCCTCTGGCAGGAAATGTTACACAGTTGTAAAGTGTGATCCTTCAGCAGGGTCATTTTAAGACTTTTGTATATCTTAGCTACTTAGTTTTGGAAGCTATATCCTCTGTCATATCAAAAATTAAAATATTTTAACATCCTATATCTAATAAAACTCAAAATACAGCTCTAAGAAATGAGTTGCACTGCAGTTGACTGGCTGCCATAGCACTGTACTGATAAACATTTGTTCATTTTGATTTTACCATTTTCATCCAATTGTTTTCAAATCTCATAGGCCCTTGAAAAACTAGTATCTCTTAGATAGGGTCTACAATAAGAACACATAAGGCAGTTTTGCCTTTCATAATTGTCTAATTACTTATTCTGTATAATTGTACTCGATTTTTAAAAAGAAGAAAAAGTCCTCAGTCACTGTTTTCTAGTAATCTATGTCCACAAGTCTATTTTCCCCACCTGCTCTGTTTGCCTAAGACTGGTCATTTGTTACCTGCTAGTTTCAATTGATTTCCTTTGCCTTCACCTCCTTTAGCCATGAGTGCAAAGAACAGACTGTGCGATTTATACCAGCCATCTAGTACCAATCATTAGATAACAAGACCCTATACTGAAAGCATTTAGAGTAAAACAATACTTTAAGTTTACCTTTGCTTTCATTTCCTTCTTTATTACACAAGGTTCAAAGTGAGGCCAAAAATGGTATCAAAGGCCTATTTAGACATCCAAGCAAAGAATGCCAAGTCATTCTAAATAAATCCCTCAGCTCCAGGAGAATTTTATACATTTTCAAGTGCAATTTTCTAAAACATTTTTGGGCTTGGTTTCTCCCTTGTCTGTTTCAGTCACTGTCTTTACATATAAAGGGAAATGAGTCATATTAAATTGTTCTTCAGCAAATGTCCAATAAAGATATACCTAAACCATGCTGTTTGCTAATACAAAGAAGATCCTCTGAAAGAAGCAAGGGTGAACTATGCCAAAGGGATTAGGACTGTGTTAGACAAACCCGAAGTCATTAGCCAGGGGGAATCTGAACTTGTGGCCTTTCTTCAAGTGGGAGAGTAGGAAGGAAGTAGCAGGGACTTGTCAGCCTTGGAAATCCAAGCTTGGGGCAGAGAGGCTGGGAGCTTCTGGTGGTTACTAAAGGGCTACAATATCTTGTAGAGACATCCTGATAATTATTTTCTAAAGCTGATGCTGCCCACTGGCTTCCCGTTGCTAATAGAACATAAGTAAGAGCAATGTCTTCCAGAATTATAGAATGCTAAGACCTACACAAAAGAAATAAAATTCTCTCTATCTGTTTCCAATCAAATGGTACCAAGTGCAACGTAAATATATAAATAAATAAGTAAATAAATGTGAGTTTGAGTTGACTTTCCTAATTTGTGATTCCCAGATTTCCTGATTTACTCACCTGATTACTCTCAAAATCACACAAATTAATTTCAATATTTGCCAAGGTAAATACATTTAAACAGACAGGTCCTCCACAAATCCTAAAACCAAATATACATGATTTTGAGATTTTCAAATTACCTTATGTGGGGGTGCTCTGTTGATAGCATGGATTAGTGCTTATATATATATACAAATAGCTAAATGCACCCCAGGTAACTGAGGTGTAAGCAGAGGTTGTTAGAGACTGTAGGAAACAGGAGAGCCCACCGGCACGTGAAGGAGGTAGGGACTACTCAGCTTTGGCTAGTTAACATGTGGAAAACTGGCCTGATGCTGCCACATAATTTGATACTTCAAGGCAAATCAGAAATTTGGATGTTCAGGTGTTGTTTTCCCATTTTTTAGATAACTTGTGTTAGCCAACCTACAGTATATCTGCAAGTTGAAAGGCCGGTGGGCCATTATTTTGAGACTTGGTATGAATCCTGTTTAATTCTGCCACTTTGACATGAAGAAAGGTGATAACTGTACCACTGTAATGTCTTTTTTTCATTACTTCATTTAACCTTCATAGATTTCAAAGAGTTACTTAAAAATATTTAACGAAGAAGTATAAGGGGGAAAAATGTCTAGGAAACAGTGGCACAGATGTCAAAGTCACACAAATGCAACCTTGATTTAAAAGTACAGAAAAACTTTAAAATATGAAAACTCATCATATGGATAAGTTATTTGAATTTCAAGTACCTTCAAAATCCTGTTAGGATATGGATCTAATTCATTCATTTTCCCTACTATCAAATTTTAAAATGTACGCACAGTGAGGTGACCCTTACATCAAAGACTAGAAACAGTGCTTAAAGATATGCAACACCTTTTAAAAAAAGCACACACATTCTCATAAGCACAGTAAAAAGTGGCAAAGATAAAGGGTACCCTGGATTGTTCTATTCTGTGCCAAGATTCTGCTCCTGCCACAACCAAATAGTGGTTCTTAGGCTTAATGACATAAAGACCCATGTAAATTTTAAATGTTTACTATGTGATTAGAACTTCTGTGGGCAAAAAAAAAAAGCTCATATTTGATTTCCTTGCTGTCTGCACTTGCCCAAACCCTTTACCCACCAGATATGTACTGAACCTGTGTAAACTCCATATTTTTCTTTTGGAATCAAGGTAAAACATAGAAGTTTATAGAAACAGTGAAACCCAATTGTGGAAAATTCACTTTATATGTAGGAAAAAAGCTAGTCTATGTATTACAAATAATATTTCCATGTTGAAATTTCTCTCAACAACATTGAGAGTAATAGTTCTTAACCTCTGTGTAATAATCGTCTCGGGTACTCGTCAAAAAATGCAAATATACAAGCTCTTTTCCACAGGCTTCTGTGACTAAGCTGAGAGACTGCAAACAATCTGAATGCAAGAGATCCAAAAACCACATCTGAAGAAGCACCAAGCTAGAGGAAAATCCTAATTCTATGTTAAACATAGAAAAACTATTATCTGAATTCATTTGGGGAAAATGGATCTATTATTAATGGAGGTGGCAAGAATAGGATCTTTAATTATAACCATTCTCTACTGTGAAACTTAACTGATAATTAAGTTTAATTTTTCTTTTAATAATTTTCAATTTAACTTATTTAGATATCATGTTCCCTTTAATATTTTTTAAATTTAGTTAATTTTAAAATTATACAAATAGATTCTGAACTAATGTGCAAAATATAGTTGATTTTTTGATGTTTTCATTTGAATATTCTGAGGAAAATAAGCACACTTTAGAAGCAATCAAATACAAATGCATAATTCAGTTAGGTTTTTGTTGTAATTTGTCCTTGGAAATGATGGAGAACAAATTAGCTACTCTCCTTGGGTGCCTACCAGAAATAGTAGTAACAAGTGGAGCTTTTTCCCCCTTAGTAATATGTTCCTTTGTAGATAAGCTTTGTGGCGAGGTAAAATAATGTCTTTTAAAAGTTTACTGCTTTCTTGTCCTAAGATGTAAATGATAGGGGAAGGATTGGGAGCTACTTCAGAAATATTTATTCCATTGAGACAATGGATTTTGATCATTAGAAGAAAGAATCATGGACTATCAAAATGAAACAAAAAGACAACAAATTTAGCTATATAGCAAGTTCCCAGACATAAAGAGCAAGCACACCTTCTCACAGCATCGTACATTTACTGTCTTACAAAATGAACGAGGGGTTCACGTAGGTGTGTTGTAAGGGAGAAGATGTTTTCATTTTCAAAGAATTCAATAAATATAATGATAGAGTTAACAAATGCTTTTTTCTTGTTTTTTGCTCTCAAAACTATTCAAACCACTTATTAATCTCCAGTCTGCTTCATCGATCTTCTATGGTGTGTTACAAGGAGCTTTTCAGATTTAAAATTCATTACATCATTTTGTAGTTATAAACCCTGACCACTATAACTCTTGGTCTTAACTAGGCTCTGAAGAGAGGAATGTATTCATTAGGCGAGCACTGGGGAGAAAGCTGTAGTTTAAGCAAGATTAAAACAAATAAGATGCCACAGTTCACATTTCTAAATGTACTCAAGAACCTTAGAAATTAATTTTGAAATAGGATAATGCATTTCCATAGTTAAATTAATTTTTCTTGGAAATGTGGAAATATGCAGTCATGCCTGTCTTTCTATACCTAGAAAGGATATGTAAGTGGTTCTTAACAGTAAGAAGTTATTTGTGCTTGGATCTCCTTTGCCACAACTTCCTTCACTAGCTCCTGGGTAGAATTCATTAATTTTTATTAACAGGGAAAACATTTGTTCCCGTGACAATATTTGCATTGCCTGAATGATTTTCACCTCTGCCACAAGGTGTACTATCGGCTCATATATCACCCGATTACTTGGAGAGCAGAAAGACCCTCAGTCATTAGTGAGTGAATTAAAGATGATCTTAAGAGCTATTAATCACAGTGACAAAAGCCTTAATGTTTCTGTGACCCTAGTGGAGCCTGGGGACTCAAAGGGAAGCAGAGGGAGAGAAAATGGAAACATATGTTTTCTCCAAAATAACCTACCTTAGGAGAACTGTCAAAGAGAGAGTCACATCAAACTAGGAAATTCTGCCAGCAACTGGCCTCTGGATTATGTGTCTATTTATCTTCTTGTGAACCCAGGTTTCCTTTTAAAACATATATTTTCTTGCTATTGGCAATTAGAGAGCAAAACCATTATTATTTATATCCTTAATTTCTTAATTCAAACTTTATTCAGAAAGACTTTTGCTTCTGTTAAAATGCATTTCTTGGAAAAAATCAACATAAATTACATTCTTTCTGCTAACCACATAAATCAGGATAAAAACAAGCAGACAATAGCTGTAAAGCACCATTCTAAACATTAATTCAACCAGATACAATATTCTAATAATGGCCCAAAATGGTAACATTATTAAGCACTACAGTAGGTTACAACACTTAATCATTCTTCAATATATCTGACCATACTCATCTGGATGTTTACATGAATAAAGTGGCATCAGCTCCACTCTTAATAACATAGGCACTTGCTGGAATTTCAATTATCTTTTGCAATATGTTGACATAAGGAACAGTCTACAGCTGGCTATTTCTGAGTATGGTAGAAGATCCACATCCCCTTGTTTGTATGCATGTCTTTGTTTACATAGCTGAGAAAGAAATATTGCATTGTGCTCATATTTGAAGTTGGTTCTGCTTCTATGACAAAAAGGGAAATTCTGGCTAAATGGCTTTTCTATAACATCCATTACTTTGATGTGATTTGTATTCACAAAAAGTATTACTGAAATTACAGTTTTCTCATTTGATACTGATACTACATTGCCATGCCTAGGAAATCTCACTTTCAACCACTTTTGAAAGCCTACAGTAACTAACGTATAATTGGGATACATAAACCATGTATAAGTAAATAACATTGAAAAGTAAATATTACTATAGATTAGGAATAGTAAGAATTCTCAGAAATTCTTTATTCTTTATTCAGAACTTTCATTTTATGTTTTAACTGGAGTCTAAATTAATTCATCTGAAGTACTTGAAGCTGATATATATATATATTTCATTATTCAATAAAGAATGTATAAAAATAATTACCTTTCTGAAACCACAGAAAAGATATAGGGAAAATATATTTTAGAACAGTGTAAGGGTCTTATGAGTAAAATAAAATCTTCATTAAGAACAAGTTACAATTTTTGTATTCTACTTTACCATTGATACAACTCTGTGAAGTAGATCTCATTGTTTTTCACATGTCCTAGATGAGAAAATTAAAGCTTAGAATGTGGGACAGACAGTGCAAGTCTTCTGGCTCCAAGTCCAGCCCGTGAACCAGTGCACTTAGCTGTGTCCCAAACACTGTAAAATGCAGGGAAGGCATAACTGTTAACCAGAACGAATCTACGCAGTGTGGTCTCTGATAAAGCTTAGTTTCTACACAGAAAATCGTACTGTTAAAGATCACGGAACACATTCAGATACTAACTTCCTCGCAATTATTAGTCAAAGGACAAGAACAGCTTAGGAAACTCATGTCAACCTCTCTGGTAGAGCATCAGATACTAGTCCGCACAGTGCTTCACGGAAGCACCTTCTCTGGTGGCCACACAGCTTCAAATTTCAGCTCCTTCCGTTCAACAGAATCAAGCTTTCTGGAATGCTATTCCTAGGGACAAAAACTTTCTTTATATATTTCCCTCTTCTTAGCCTGCAACTCCCAGCAAGTAAGAGTAAAGGTATTCTTGAGTTAAAGGAAAATGAAAAGCATAGGTTTACAAAAAAATCTGTTTTAATTTGGCATTTTACCTTCTCCTCAGGCACTACAAGGGAATCCATTATAATCTCAAAGTGGAGGTCAGCACTCATGAGATTGAAACTTTTTTCCAAAAACAAATGAAAAATTGTTTTTGAAAGGTTAGACCAACGATCCTAAGCTTTTAGCAAAGCGAAACTGCAATGTCATATATTCAGTAACGAGAAATGCATAATAATCTCTCTAGAGACAAGTCAGGAGATGTGTAATCCATTCAAAGGCCCCAGGGGGGTACATGCACAACTAATTTTTGACATTTATTGAACACATCATGAGACAAACACTAGTTTTACCTCTTTGATTACATTAATTTATATAATCTTTATAGTAATTCATGAGGTATATATTACTATTTACTCCTATTTAACAGGTAAGGAAACTGGGGTGGGGGATAGATGAATTAATAAGTGATGAAAAAGCCATGGTTCAAACTCAGATAGATTACTTGCAGAGACCATATACTTGATTCAAAAATATATACTTTCTCACTTTGCTCTTTACCCAGAATGACCTATTCAAGAACAAGATAACAAAAATAGTTTTCTGGGTTGGAGGAGGTGGTAAAAATGTAGTTATCTACCTCACAAGTATTGAAGAGCCTAAGTCAAAAATTGACATTCAGGCATTTTTAATTACACCAGCAGACCCTCAGACAGGATTCAGAAGCAAGTAGATTATCTCAAAGGTGTCCCCCAGAAATCTGGGTAAGGGAGGAAGTGAGACAGAAGAGGGCCAAAAGTCAACAAAAGGGTGAACCATCAATCCAGTCCCCATTGGGGAGCCCTGGGAAACACTGTAGACCAGCACAGCGGAGCTGAGGAAGCTGGGAGCTTCACCTACCCATCCGCATCAGTCTCTGTGGAGAGTTGAGCCCCAGGGCCATGATTCCCACCCTTCTGACCTGCTCTGTGCTCAGGCCAGCAGGTCAGCAAAGCACTGCGGAGACACAGCAGCACACACAGAAATGACAAGAGGAGGTGGCTGGGGCACCAGCCAATGGCAGTGCTGAACACAACCAGCCCACGAAGAAATGTTCCGGGTGCAGTACTATCCGCTTCTCCTGCTCTGGTGTGCAGCGTTTTACACTACGAGCCACGTGGGCTCGGCAAACAAAATAATTCTTATTAATCTTCTGTCCATGTTATTCACCAATTCATTTTTTAAACCAAAACTTTATTGTGATCATGAATATAGATTGGGTGCTGGGGATGGACATTACAACAAAAATGAAAAATAGTTTCAAATGAGGCATATAAACTACTAGCCCTAAGAGCAAAGACTGGTAAAGCTAACTGCATTAAGATATGACAATTTGTTTATTTAGAGATAGTGCAAAAGAGACAAGCTACAAACTAGAAAAATATATTACAAAAATAAATAATTAACCAAGGATTAGTATCCAGAATAATATAAAAGAACCTCTAAATTAAATAAAACTTAACAAAAACCCAATAGAAAAGTAAGCAGGAGACATTAACAGGATTTCCCCAAATATAAAACACCAAAGGTCCATATTATATGTAAAAAGAAACTCAGTCCTTCTCCCTAGGAGGAAAACACTAGTAGAAGCTTGCTACAGTGTCAGCGAGTGGCTCCCAAAGGCGGCCGTGTGCAAAGGCATGGGACCTACCGTGGCACAACCGGGAAGAGTTAGGGTCATGGGCTGCAGTCTTCACGGACGGTCTCTCCCCACTTGCCCTTCCTTCTAGCCCATAATGGGACCAGACTCTCTGAAACATGCTTCTGCCATTCCATCTGGCACCCTCATCAGAGGACAAACCAATGAGGGCATCTCATCTTGGATTTGAACCTTTAAGATGTTAGTTAATAAGTCTTTCTTTCTTAACTATTAATCACCTCAACTATTGTTTAGTAATCTGAAGCCGACTAATGCAAGGTCCTAAGTGATATAATTCTGTATAAATGCAGAAGCTCTTACATACTGCTTGTGTGTGTAAGTTGGTATAATTACTTTAACACAATTATGTACTATCTTATGGCAATTCAACTCCTAAATATATACCTTAGAGAAAGTCTTGAATATACATATCAAAAGATATGTTTGAGACTGCTCTCTTCATTGTTGCTTAGATGAAAAGCCTGCAAACTCTGACCCATCCATAAAAGAATGAATAAAAAAAAACTGTGGTAGAATGCTGTAGACTGAAATATTATACAACACTGAAAATTAATAACATGAATAAATCTTAAAAACAAAACATTCCATGAAGACAAGCAATATCCACAAGATTAAAAAAACTGAAAACAAACAAACTCAAGCAACATACTATTTGGAAATACATATGTCAACAATAAAGCCATTTTTTAATATCTATTTAAGTTTATTGGTACAATTTAGATATCTATAATGATCACATTAATTATAGGGAATTTGTACCTGTACATAAAATTTTTTTTTTTTTTTTCTGGTACCGGGAATTGAACTCACGACCAGGCCAGTGCTGTGCCGCTGAGCTAAATCCCCAGCCCCAAAAAACTATTTTTTAAAGTACAGGAAGGATAAAAACAATGTTCAGAGGAATGATCACATCAACGGAGTAAGAGGATTGGTGTATGGAAAATGTACACGGGGAATAAATTAATTCGGTTATGCCCCACTTCTTAATCTAGGTTGTACGTTCACTACTTGCGCCTGTGTTAAATACATTATACATTCTTACTGATACACCAATTGTTACATAATAAAAGTAATAATTGTAGAAATAACCCTTGGCCTCACACAGCCAACAACGCTGTCAGGCAGCCTTCCTGCTCAAGTGCTGGATGCCCCATGGACAAGTGAGTCCTGAAAAGGGAGCGCAGGGCTCGTGCTGGGGCAAGAAAGGTTTAACAGAGGAAATCTTAAAAGATGAGAATGATTTTGGCAATTTGAGCACTCCAGGCAGGGGAAAGTGGGTGAGCAAAGGACTGAAGGAAAATTGAAGCCTGCTGGCATTTAAGGTCCTAGGGATAGGAGGTAGAGGGAAATAAAAATCCAGCCAGTTTGCCATTGACGAAGTTTGAATTATTTTATGTTGTTACACTTCTCATTCTTGTAAAGGGACCTGTCACAGTTCCTTGTCTTTTCGGGGATGAGTCACACGTCTTCCCAGACTCCTAATGCAAACCCCACAGCTAACCCTTCAGGTGGTAATGCTAGGAGGCAGAAATGAGAAATTCAACATATGCAGTCCCTTCTGCCTGCCAGCTTAGACAGTTTACCTCCAACCTAAGGATCGAGTAATCAGCTCTGGACATGTAGTGGAATTCATGCCCTGGATTACCAAGGATTAAATGCCAGGATTGTTGAGAAAAATTCACCCCTTCAAAGGCACAGAGGCCAGGCAACCCTTGTCTGTGAAGTCGACTATGCCTTAGATGCACAAGTAATTTCTCAAACACTTCGAATGAGCAAGCGGGGCAGAAACTGCCTTGACAAGCAAAATACAGACAATGGGTCTAATGGCACTAGAGCAGCCTATTGCTCTGAGCGGCCTGCGTAGACAGTGTGGCCATTTCCCAGCCAACTGACCCAACAGCTAAGCTGGGTGACGAGGGCAGATGAGTCACAGCTCCCTAGGAGAAACTTGAGACATCTATGTCCTGGCAGAAAAAGAATGTGACCAATATATTAACATTCTACACTATATGACAAGAATCTTCTAAAAAAATTACACAAGGATAATAAAATCTATCACTGGATGATATTTTTGATGTTTATGGCAAATAAAATATTTTATTCACACTCATTTTAAAAACTCTGAACCTCATGAGAAGCCACTTTGAAGATATCAATATGTAATACAACCACCATTGTTAATTCCCTACCACTTTGTTTGTAACTCTGTATTGTCTGTATTGTGCTTGTGATATGTTGTAAAATGTTGTATGTCTCTTAATGTTTCCCTCCTTTTATCGTTAAAATAAAAAAATAAAAAAATAAAAATAAAAAATAAATAAAAAATAAAAACTCTGAACCAATACAAGCCTGTTACCACATTCACTACCAGTATACTAATAAGTACTAGTAAGAATATAGCCACTTCACCATATCCAAGAGTTCTGTCTCAACCCCAAAACAAAAATAACCATAGGAAACAGAACAATGTTCAATTTATGCATCTTTAGATAATCTGAGCTATTTCTCTAACATCATGGTATTGTTCCATGTAGAAAAACCTCGACTAAAACTGTTCCATTAAATTTGTTCCACACTATATCAGATATACAAAAGGCTCTTGGCAGATGGGAATATCAGTAACAAAAGATATATTTAACAGTTTTCAGCTCAGTGTATATTAAGAGCAGGGCTGGGGATACAGCTCAGCTGCACAGGCCCCTGCCTGGCAAGTGCAAGGTTCTGAATTTGATTCCTGGTATAAAAAAAAAAAAAAAAGGAAAATGAAACTAACAAATATACTTAGAGTATCTTCCATATAGTAGGAAAGTATGAATCGTGGAACTTTAATCTCCTGTACTTGTATTTTATTCCAGTGAGCACAAGGTATATCAGAGGTACGTAGCTATAAGGTATGTACTGAGTAGACAGGGAAGCCTCCCAGTGGGTGGGAAATTAACTCAAATTCTTCCCAGCCAGAAAAGGAAGCTTCAGATCATATTTAGGAATCATGTACTAAGATCCTGTAGAGATTACTAATGTTTCAAAAAGAAAAAAGAAATCAAAAGAGCCAATGATTCCAAAGAAATATACGCAAGAATTTTTCTGAAGTGAGGCTATCACAGGCAAAGGCAGGCGCTGCTCATGGCGGCCTCTCCATCCCTAGTCTCGAGGTGCCCTACAGCCTTGGAAAATCCTTCACCAGTGAAGTTTTCAGAGTTTTCCATTTATAATTTTTGAGCGCATACAGAGTTGGCCAAATGGAATAGTATCTTTAAGGCCCTAATGAATTACTTTGTATTGCAATTACTTGAATGAGTGCATTGTTTTCCCCACCCCCACAGAGCCTAACCTAATGTACTGTGTCCAGGATGTGCTCTACTTACTGACTTTAAATGAGTGAACCCGTTGCAAGAGTGCTCACTCTACAATCGTTCACAGTATCAAAAGCAAATACCCACAAAACATTGGTAAAGATTATCTTTTCTACTCATAGTTGTGGAAAGTATATACCAGACCTCCCCCGCCCAGTCTATTTTGTAATTTTCTGATGCCCCATGGAAAACAATACATTGCAAAGTGAACTCTTCCCAGGTCTCTTCCCCGTGAGCAACTCCTTCATTCTCTTTCAGGGAGCCACCATCAGAGATTCTACTCTGGCCCCCCACATCCTTCATGCTGTGTTACACCCTTGCCAACATTCACAGACAATCACAGTATTGTGACCCAGGTAAACAAAATAAAACCCAGAACACCTCCTCTAACTGCAAACAGTAAAGGTTAAAATGTGTCTTTGCTCTTATCATCCCACTGAATGCCCTTCTTTAATTTGCCAACAGCTTCCATCCGACCCAATCCAATTCCCTCTATTATGTGACCAGGCTTGTCTCTTCTTTTCCACTGAAAATGCTTGGTATGTTGCTTGCTCTATGCACCCAGAAACCCAATAGAGCTCAGTCTGTCCTTTTCCTTTGGCAATTCCTCCCTGAGCAGACAGAGTGAGGGGTCCAGCTACACTAAGGACTGCTTCAACTCTCTCTGAAGACACATGGGACAGCATTCACTAAGTATTTTCCTTGGCCTTTCTCTCGTGTAGTCTGTGAAACCTTTCCATTCATAAATCCAGTCTCTAAAGAATATTTTATACTTTCCAAATTTTCATCCCCCAAATCACCCTTTTTTTTTTTTTTTTTACAGATTTTCCATAACTGCATCAAATGGGTCTTTCTTTAAGCTGATAGCTGATAGCTTTGGAAACATCTTTATCTTTACTCTTGCCGAGACTGCTTTCATAGCTACACACGCACTTTCAAATTCTTTACCACTTTTTGAAACATCATTTTGATCTTGTTACCTCACCCTAGAATCCTGTAAGCATTGTCAGATTTTACCTTAAGGCTTTGCTGGAGGCTGCACATCACAGCCATCCTTACCTTCACTGATCCAAACACACACTCTACCAAACTTTATAACCAACATTCTCCACTCTACCCACTTTCCTCTGCAGTCATGTCACAAACCTTACCAAACTACCTGCTCCGCTTCGGATAACCTATTAAGCAAGTAGTAGGTCTGAGCACTGGCATGTGTTTATCTTTATCTTCATTATCCTAAATCTTATATCACCACTCACTCTGAGGTTGACATTCTCTCACTGCACATGCGGAAAGTAAGGCTGAGAAAGTGGTCCATGATTGTACATCGTTGTCAGACCAGGACTAGAATCCTAGTTCAGCAGATTCAAAAGCCTGTGACTTTAGCTATTTCTCCACATCCTCACCAGAATGGTTTCTAAGGGACACATCAAGCTTCAGACACTCTCTGCATGTCCTGCTGGTTCTCTACGTGTAAAATTAGTTAAAAGTGTCATTCAATTCCAGGCTGGGGTGTAGCTCAGTGGTAGAATGCTTGCCTAGTGTGTCCAAGGCCCTAGGTTCGATCCCTTATACCACACTTGAAAAAAAAAAAGTGTTACTAAATTTCGAGTAGATTTTTTTTTTTTTTTTTTTTTTTTTTTTTTTTTGGTTTTGGAACCAGGAATCAAGCTCAGGACCTCACGCTTGCCAGGTAGGCACCATGCTGCTGAGCTATAACTCAGGCCCCTCCAGTAGGCTTTTTTAGTATGATTTTTGTCAATCGATGAATACATAAAAATCTAAGAATCTTTCAGGTTATGAAAAGAGATCCTCATATTTTTTAAAGATTATACTCAAAACCTCCAATTTTACCTAGAATCTAGAACATAGAGGCTCCCTCATCCCTAAGATATAAATAAAATTGTCTTAAACCATTCAGTTCTTTGACCTGTATCTGTCCAAAGCCTTTACAGAGATATCTCCCACTTCCCAGAGGCGGAACAAGTAGGTCTTCTTGAGGATCCCTGAGCTTACACTCTATAGTTCTGGTGCACCTCCATCACCACTCACATTGCCCTCCTATAAACTCCATCCTCTCATTCAGTTGCCAGAAAATTCATTTCCTAATTTCTGGGGAAGAGAATCAGGAGTGAGTGACTATCTCCCCTCTGAGGACTTCTCTGACTTCAAGTTTGAGATGGTCAAAGAAAAGCAGAATAATAGTGTTTTTATCGATCCTTTGCTTATAAAACAACTTTTAAGAAGATCTAGATTTAGCATTTATAGATCATCTATTACATGGTATATTTTACATGTTATCTCATTGACTCCACATACCAACCCTTCTAGATAATATTTTTACCATTTTACACAAGAGGAAAGTGATATTCAGAGTAATTAGGGGACAAATTTATTCAATCAGAAATAGAATTTGAATTAGATGTTTACCTGATTTAAAAGTCACCAGTAAATTCTGCATATCATGGAAGCAGAGGTCACTAGAAAAGCCACATTCTCATTGATCAACTATTTTAGAACAGGACTGAGAGAAGCACGGCAAGCTTCTATCATTGTGTGGAAGAGGACGTCTGCTCTAGAGAGGTGTTTGGATCCTGGTTTCATTTTTTTACTGTGTATGGCAGCAAACCATAATGAGTCAGATACTGTCATACACACTGCATAATGCCAATGAGGCATTCACATCTCAACTACTCCTAGTTATTTCCCATTCAGTAATAAATCAAAGAGATCAACTCTTTGCTGATTTTCAAAGCGTGGTAAACTCATTTAACTCTTAAACACCATTAAATATTTAATAGTATTATAAGGCGTTAACTCTATTTTCCATACTACATTTAGCTCCAGGTGTATTGCAATTCAAGTTTCAGCTTCCCTGTGTGCTGATACATTTTCTGACACTGATGCTGTATTTGAATTCAGATCTCCAAAATCCCTTTCAGCCAATATATGAGGAGCAGCGCCTGCCAACAGAGAGTGTGCATCTTCCACACAAACTTGAAATTTCTAAAAGCAGAGCCAAATGCATCTCACTCGGGAAAGGCTTTTTTTCTTTCTTTAAGGTGAGAGATGGAGCACAAATGAAGCATACCATGGTAAATAGGAACTGTGCTCGCTTGCAGTCATGCACTATAGCCATTAAGCCTTAAGGTCTTAAGGTACCAAGCAATGCATATGATAAATTTCTCAAAAACATCCCAGCCATAACATAGTTCTTGCTGATTGCTCATTTACCCATAATGCATGCTGTCATAGCAAAGCCTGACAAATGACAGAGAAAGCTCAGGTTATTTTTTACACTGACTGCCAAGCCCCTCACCTCAGATTATTCATTTATTAGGGCAATCACTGAGGTCTGGGTACTTAATATTGTTTTCACCAAATATGAAAATGATCTACTTGCCTATTCTTTAGTTCCTCCTAGGGCAAGCCATTTATCATCAGCTCAGGATAAATGACTGCTTCATTATAGCTATAATTTATGAGGTGTGAGAAGTAAAGAGCCACGCCTAGAGACTTAAAGCTTTAATATGGATTAAAATAAGATAATCAATCAAGCTAATACAAATTTTCTCTCAGCATTTTTTTTGTTTTGAAATAGCTTCATAATTTGGAGTAGGGGGAGTTTTAAGCCATGTTGAATATTTAATTATCCAACAATATACATGTGTGTCTGAGGCAGTAGGTGAATACATATAAGGTATGATGCTATCAATAAAAGGAAACAAAGCAAAACTGCCAGCTGTTTTGGAGTAAAATCCTTAATTTTCTTAATGGTGTCTGATAAACTGGAGAGTAAGGAGTTCACCCAAGCCCTTGCAGTTCACCCTGCTATGTGTAAACATAGCAGCCTATTCTCTCCCGTTTTCTTATTTCTCTGTAAGAATATTGCAAAAAGACTGCTGCTTTACTCTTCCCTGTTCTCTCTGAAACAAAGAACTTACTCTAGGGAGAAAAATTATGCCTCAATAATATTTCAACAATTTTGCTTTCTCTTCGTCTGAAGGAGGGTTTAAAACTTATTATTTGGACAAGAGCAGCTTCTTGCTGTGTCAAGGGAATAATGAGTATTTCCTACTAAAACAGCACTATAGTTTTACCTGTTTTCTGGCTTGTATCTTAATTTTATAGTTATTAGGTGATGCCAGAACAAATAGTATGCCCAAATTATGTGTCATGCTCAAAATCTGACCTGAACCTATTTGACCACTGGGAAAAGAGCTTTGAATATAATAGGAGAAGATCACAGCTTAATGGGTTTTTTTTTTTTTTTTTGTCTTTTTGAGACAGGGTCTCGCTCTGCAGTTCAGGCTGGCCTTGAGCTCACTTTGTAGCCCAGGCTGGTCTTGAACTCACAACGATCCTCCTGCCTCAGCCTCCCAAATGCTGGGATTACAGGCATGCACCACCATGCCCAGCCAACAGTTTAATGTTTTAAACACACACCACCAGGAACAAAATTGCCACAAGGATTAACAAATAAGGAGTCAAAAGTCAGAGACACTAAGGTGCTAATGTAAAAAATCTTCTAAAACTTCCAGCTATTTTCCTAAAACCATGTTTCTTGCAGGTGAGATAAATGGGCCCCTGCTGCCTCCAGGCAAATCTTGAAGGATACTTCCAGCAAGGCCTGATGACTACAAATTGCTCAGCCTTGAAATTAACATCCCTAGGAAAAACCTTTTCCTCCCTCCCCAGACAACAGCAGCTTACATCTTCAGGACAAAACAGGAAAAAAAATGATGACAAAAAAGGGTGCAGAGAAGACAGCTGGAGTAGTCACGCTGCGCTCCGTTCATTTTTCACTTCTGAGAGAGCGTGGAGAACACACAGATCCTGATACCAGCTTTCTTCCATGTGGCCAGTCTCCCCGCTTCCTCCCAAACATACACCACTGAGCTTACCTTAAAGAGGAAAAGCTGGGTCTTTCACAGGGGCTGTGACCTAGACGCTGCTGTTGCACATTAAGCCAAGACTGTGTAAGAAGAAAAGGACCTTTCAAGAGCTCATAATGGGAACTGAACGCAAAATCCATACAACTGTAGAGTATGGCAACCTGTGATATAAAATATTTCCATTTAGTGTAACCGTTTTCCATTCAATATTATTTCCAGCAATAAAAGCCTCTGGAATATCACTCAGGATGGTTTAAGTTAAATTCCAATCTAGATCTGTTAGCTTAAGGACATTTTTAATTCAGTCATTTTTCTCCACACTGCATGTAATTCAACAACAGTACTTCAACAGGGATAAAACAATTTAAGCTGTGCAGTTGTTCTGTGGAACAGAAAGCAGCACACAGGTGTGAACGTATGAACTCGCGCTGGTTCTCATTTCTCTCTCTCTCTCTCTCTCTCTCTCTCTCTCTCTCACTCTCACTCTTTCTCTGAGTTCAGATGGTGGGGAAAAACAAAAATACAAAGTCCAGCATTCCCAAGTGTATAGTGTCTTAACTCTAATTTAAAAGGCATTCCTAAAATAAATCTGTCTCAGGCACACATTGCAGGAACTGTACTTTTAAAAATGAGTTAGGATGCACACTACAAAAATATTAACCATTTTAGGCTGCCAATCCTTAGAACACAGGTGGAAGACTTTAATTTGGCTGTTGGGTCTTTGGTTTGCTTCTTGCATGTTTGTTTGTCTATTTGTCCAGCACTTCATTTATCTCCAAGTACTCCATCATCCATGCTGTCAGCTATGGCAAATTTCTTGTGCCTGTTCTAACAGGTTCCCAGTAGTAAAAGAAAATATTCTGAGTCTTAACGAATGATATTATCAGTTATATTTCATATGCTACACCTGAGAGAGATGTTTTATATATGGTACCATTGATTACTATTGTAATTTTATTTCTATGTTGAGTACAGTTGGTAAAGTGTCTTTTACTTAAATAGATAGTGAAGTGATAATTAGATAAAGAACAATTGTAGGTGATATTAGAGTATTTTCATCTTAAATGTGGGAAACACCACCCTCATAGGCATACTGAAAATAAACATGGGTCACCTTTTGTTGAAGCAGAAAGTTCCATCCCTAAATGACAATTTTGAAGCACAGAGATGGACATCTATTTTTCCCTTATATTTGCTTCTCTGTTTATATGATGAAATTTTCAAATAATTCTTCCTCTCAAAGTACCACATCTAAAGTAATGATTTTTTATATGTGTGACCTTTAGGATGCCCCTTCCCAAGTAATAGTCTTCAGCAGTAAAATCTTTGAATAGATCAAACCTTCCTATAGGAATGGCTCGGTATCAGATGCTATTGTGAGCCACATTATGCCAACCACAGCCTGGCAGATAGAGCTACTTTCCTCAGAAGACCAGCAGCTAGAGGTAAAGCTTGAATTAACTTACAAAATGAGGATCTTTTCCTTATTTTTAGACCAGAAATGATATAACAATTTTAAAAATTAAATAAGTTATATATGGTAAAGCCATTGATAAAATAAAATGTACTACATAAACCTATAACATATTAATGCAAGCTGTTATTATTATTTATCCTTAATAATATCACTAGTCTTTCTTCCTGAGTGGATCAGAACTTAGAAGACACTTACATTGTAGTTTGAGTTTGT
Source organism: Chinchilla lanigera (assembly GCF_000276665.1). Lineage (NCBI taxonomy): Eukaryota > Metazoa > Chordata > Mammalia > Rodentia > Chinchillidae > Chinchilla > Chinchilla lanigera. Next base: position 18,609,836 of record NW_004955448.1, read on the forward strand.
TAGTTCAGTTCTAACAATGTAAATGAATATCTGCGGTACAGAGAACACAAGGCTGGACGCACCAGGGCCACGATTTTGAGTGTCGAGCCCTTGCTATCGAGTAGCTCACATTTTTAAACAACTAAAATTTAGATCTGTGCTAGAGGGGCCAGGTTTTCCACAGAACCTAGAACTGACCAATCACAAACTGTGCATTCTTGTCATAGATTTGCAGAATGATTGAATGAATAATTCATTTGGCTAAATCTGAATGGCATCCTTATTTTTATCATCTACTAAAAACTAGATACGGATGTTTTCATTTTTCTATAAGGTTTGAAAAATAATATAAAAATTTGAATTGCTTTTAATAGGCTTGACTTAAGAAACAGCAAAGGTAGATGCATATTTTTCTGCGGCTTTCAAGGCACTAATCATTTCTTGCACAGTTACACAGGCTCTGAAATTCTAGCTTTCTATGGGAAATTTCTCAAATGCAAATAAATATTTACACTGAGTAAAACCTTGACATGAATGGAATAAGAAACAGTAACTCAGATGTAAACTGCTAAGTTACCAATTAGCTTCTTAAAACAATTGAAAGTCACAGAGAGCCCTCAATACACAGAAGCAGTTAATTAATTAACATTAGATGTGATTAATAATGAGTCTCATTTAATAGCAAATATCTGCCTGCAATGACTGCATGACAGAACAAAAAGCCTTCAGAGAGCAAGCAACTATATTTATCCTGATTGTGTTTGGGATTTTAACATGTTTTGTGCAGGCTGACAAATGGCCTATTAATTATCTAATGTTGTCTGACAACAACAGCTTGATAAAGATGTATGTTTTTGAATCGCTGGATGGGAACTGCTGGAGAAGAGCCCCAGAGGGGCCTTGCTGTCCTAAAGCTGGGCTCCAAGCCACACTGACAGCAAGACAAAGCCCTATCTCCTGCCACAGCCTTTGCAGATAAAATATGGCTTGGCATTAGAGACATTTTTTTTTCTTTCAGAAAACTGCTTCTGCAATATCTGATTAGGAAAAGGAGGAGGAGGTCTTTACTAAATTGGGGTTAAGGCATAATCAATATCATATATGGAGTGTGTGGCCTGTTCTGCATAAACACAGGCACTTCATATTATTAAGGAGTCTATAATGTGGAGGAAGCATATGGCAGGACACTGCCGCTCTCTCTATTCTTTTTATTTAGAAGTTTATCTTCCAACCTGTTTGACAGCTGCTCCTAAGTGGTTTCACAGTGCCAAATTATTTTTATGATTGTTTGATGTTTTATTCTCCCATTTCAGTTAATGAGATAGGATCCCACAATGGCCATAACTCAGGGCTGTCAGAACTAAAAAGCATGCTTGTGGCAAGAGAGCTTGATGGTAAATAAGGCTAAAAGCAATGGATAATAAAAAAAACCTCTGTTATCAGAGTTGCCTTTGCAATCAAAACTTGTTGGGGTCAGAGCCTTCCTTTCTTTGTGTGGATATTCCCAACCCAGTGCAAGGTCCCCATCTACTCTCTACTCCAGCTCCTTCTTCAACTCTGCAAATAAGTCCTCATCGCCTTGGAAAAGCTCATGAAGAATAATATTAACTAAGAAATGTTAGAAGGTCTTAAAGATATCGAGTGCTATATTCTAATTAAAGGGCTTGTGCATCATTTATGGTGCCAAGTGAGTAATTTGTCATACACTGTTAGGGAGAAATTGTTCAACAAATAACCTTTACAAGAGCCTTGAGAACAGCTTCATAATTGAAATCCCTAATGGTTTTGCTGGAAACTTTTATTAAGGTTTGAGAGGTTTTTTTTCCTTTCCTTGCCTTCAAGAGTTTACAGAAACTTATGGCAGCAAGTTTGTTTCAGAAAAAGAAGACATTTGTTACTTATGTTTACAAATGCCATAAGTACTAATAAGACCATTTCTGCTAATAAATAAAAGGTTTTCTAAGAGAAAGAAGCCTCATTTTGTTTGCTTTTGTTATTATTTCTGCTTTTGCTATTCCTAATGGAGAAAGAAGGTATAAGAGGGATGAAAATGACTAATTTAGAATTTTTTATTATCTTACACTAAAGCTCACAATTTTATTTTAACATGATATCATTCTTGAAAATATGACGATAAAAAATTCAGAATCCCTACTAGACTGGGACTGGAACATACATTATTACTCAAATGTTTAAAAAACTACTACTTTCTGAAACAATATTTCTTCTTATTACACATTTAAAATAACATTTGGAGTAATAAATAAATAAATTACAGTTGGTCATAGGCAGAAAATAGCATGGCAAAAACTCGAAAACTGGTAAGTCCCATAACCAATTATAAAGCCTCACATGTGTCATGCAGGAAAACTCCCTGATAAATACTGAAGATTGGCTCCTTTGTAAGTATTTAATGCTTGCCAGGAACCCCAGTTTTTTTCTCACATCTAAGCCTAAACCATTTGTCTCTTTTTACAGTCAACCACGTCTATGAGGTATCATCATGTCAGAGCTAGTTTGACTTACAACTATATGTCTTTCAGAATATAAAATGCAGGATATGACACAACTCTATAATATGAATGGAATAATTGCACAATGAAGAAGGAAAGGAAAAAAAGTTTAAATGAGTTTAGTGTCATTGTAAGGTTAGCTCCTGAGAACTCAAGTTAGACAAAATCAAACATCAGGAAATAATGGTGACTATGGACCTACTGTGAACAACTGCTGAAGACACAGCTCTTAATTAGCCTTGTGTGCCCTTGAATTCCCTTCTGCAACCAAATAAAGTTATACAAAGAAACTGTACTACTGTCCAATTTAGACATATTTCTATCCATGCTAAAGTCATGTGTACCAAGCCACCTCTGGGGAAAAGTCTAATGATTTCTAATCAAGGCTGGTAATATCACTGGGGTCAGTAGAAAAACTTTGACAATTGAATGAGTAGTCCTATTCTGAGGATCTTAAAAGAAGTTAAATGGTAAGGATAATTACTCTCGGACTGATGAGTTGTCACCTTCCCTGACTTACCCTAAAAACCATGAATATCTCTATAAGAATGAGTGCCACAGTTCCTGAGCAGGTCACAGGTGAGTATGGCCACTTCAAAACCCGGAAGCAAATCTGGCACCTCCCGGAACAGTAAATATGGGGGCAAACCCAATTACAAGCTCCAGAGAGCTCAGACAAACTGCCAGTGCTCAGGGCATAGCTCCTTCCACCCATCATATGCATGAAACTCGGGAACGCCCAGAGCTCCGTGATGCCAGCCACTTCCACGTCAGAATTACAGCTAGTTCATTCTCTCCATTGTGACAGTTGCTTTCACTGACTTGATTTGGCTACTTTCTGTGGACGTAATTTGCTAAAAGGAAGCATGAGCCTGGTACAGGCAAGGGGTTGCAACTGGTGGTCTATGGGCAGATTTTTCCTGTAGAGGCCTTTCACTTCTGCATCAGCATGTTTCTTTTCCTTTTAAAAATTTTATTTTACGGTCAACATTTAAAAGTGAGAGAATTTTACATTAACATCAAAAATCAGATATTCAGCTTCTTGGAAGTTTATAAGGTCTGTTATCATGCAATCCATACTCTGGGAAGGGAAAAAAACCTTCAGACATACTACAAGCATGTTTGAATTGTTCATGATCCCTGCTTGAGTCTTTTCCCTCACTCACATTTCTCACCCAGCTCCTGCTCTTGCTTCTGAACAATACCCAAATTCTAGTCCACCCCTTATCCCCTCATTGCTCAACACAGAGGCCTAGGGGGATTTCCATGGAAGTGATCAATGTCACAAAACTTCTTTCTGGCAGAAGTGGGTTTAGATCCCAGATCTCCTAGTTGCCAAACCAAGGCAATTAATCACTATATGTTCACTAAGTCAGTCACAGCCTCTTTTAGAGGGCTTGGGTTGTAGTGGAGGGATAGAGGATGTATCTGTAAATGGTAATAGAGTAAAAGATTAAAAAGTTACTCTTGCCATAAGAGAAGAAAATATAAATGCTACAGACTCCCAGCTTTCATATCTCCTGGAAGTTGGTTGGAAACACAGAATTGCAGGTCCCTGGGTTTAATTAGCTCCACCCATGGGTTCCAATTCTCTTTCCTAGGGGAAGGACTTTTCTCCACTCCTGAAGTGTTTCTCTACATTGCTTCTATGAGAGAAGAACTATATGGCTGGATAGTTCTCTGGCACCACTGTATGCATCCTAACCTATGTTCCATAAGTTTCACTAGTATTAGTAATAAACTACTACATTAAGATTCTTCCCTCCACCCGTGGGAGGAAAAACCCATGCAAGTCCTCACTGTGTGCTTTTCAAAGAAAAACTAAGGACTGAATAACAGGGAAGGCCAAAGCAGACAGAAGGACCTATGCAGGGCAGGTGTCTGGTGGGCAGTACGTGAGGAAAGTTCCTCCAGGACATCTGTCTCAGCAGCCAGACCCAGAGCTAGTCACTCTTCATCACCCTCCAACCCACCAGCTCCATCATGGCTTGGTGCTGTTCTCCACCGCCACATGCAGCTCCTGTGTGGAGGCCTGCCATGTGTCTACAGTCCCTAGCAGGGCCCTCATTCCTGACCGGAAGGCAAAGACTGTGCGAATTTATAGCACATTCACACCCCATCTCTTAGAATAGGCTGCTGGCCAGTGAGATGCCCAACAGGTTTCCTTTTTCTTCAGTTTTGGAACTCACAAGACGGACTTTTTAGCACAGCTGTTTGGTTGGGCTCTCTGCACAGAAACTCAGCCAGAGGGTTAAGAAGCAGATCCAGGGAAGATGAAATTATTAAGTAAATTAGTATAGGACTTAAAGGGAGAAAGAATGCAAAGGGGCAGCAAGGACAACTTTAAAACCACTCAGTTCCTCTTGTCTGATAATATCAGACTAATTTACACGTGGGCGAAGGAGCAACATATACATAAGAGAATAATAGAAGAAAAAATGAACTGCCGTCTTTTTGGCTCCCTCATTGTGTTTTGGACAAGAAAATGAGACTGCTCCTTAAACGGAATCTGTGATGTCCGTGTTTGAATAATAGATGTTCCCAATCATTACTCAAAATGTCACCTCTGAAATACGAGGCCACATACCTTGATGCCACCAGCCTTCGGGCACACGCTGGGGACTGAGCTTCTGCTTTGTTCCCCTCATCTTTTCTCTCCCTTGCGTAAGTGAGCAAGAACAAATGTCTCTGTATTGTTCAAAAGCATGCACAGAAAGGCGACGTACCCTAGCCAGATTTTCAGGTGCTCCTTTTTCCAAGCACGAGGGAAGAAAACAGATGACACCACAATTTTAATATTAATTGATTTATTACCTGCCTAAGCAAATCCCAGGCTATGCAATGGCAGGCTCGGACTTAAAGCAAATGATTTACAAGATAATGTTTGACTCTGGAAAAGGGTAATCAGATCCAGATACAATGGATGATAGGATAATTGAGAAGAAATAAAAGAGGATAAATTGCCGTGTGCTAATGAGTTTACAGGCCCTAATGGGAAGGACATCAGTTTTAACACTCCGGTTATGAGCCAGGAGTAGATCTTTTCCCTTTTCCCCTGCCTTCAACTGCTAAAGATGTAGTGCTGAAACAAACCAAGATGAATGGTATCCCGCTCATCTACTTAACCATTCTCTACACCTCTGACAGCACCCTGTATTAAACATAGAGAGCTGCGGCGCTTATTTTTTAAAACCAACTTTACTCCAAGCACTTCCTTCCAGCACATGCCAGCTGCCCAGCACTGCCAAGATACAAATGCTTTCGGCCCAAGCACTAGAGTCACAGCTCTTCTGCCTCCCAGGTCCACTGGGGCCTTGGAGCCCGAGGAGCTGGTGCTGTTCTCTGCAAGCCTCTGGCCTCACCGAGAGTATTCCGAACATTACGCAGCCTGGGTGCGCTCACATTTGGAAATGGTTGCCTGAGCAGCAATCACATCGCGCCCATGATTCATTTTTATATCGCACTCACCCGCCATCCCACATCACCATCGAGGACCGGTGACACTTTATTGGTATTTTTGATTACTGCTATAGCCATCTAAATTTTTCACAGGATGGGGGCCCCTGGTCCAAATGTATCTGCACACTGGACTAAGGGTACAGGCTACGAAGAAATAAAGGGGCAGTGGCAAGCGGGGTGATCGGGAAGTAATGTAGAGCTGAGGCACTTCCTAAGAGACTCGGAACCTATTCCCTTGTAATGTTTCCACCAAATGAAGTTTAAAATGATGAATTGTGGTGTCGTTCCAGCACGTCTACGCCTCGCAAAAAGGCAGCTCAAGTGCAGCGTTTAAAGATGTCTGAATGATGACTTGATTCCCTCCCACAAAGCCAAAGGAGTACATATCCAAAATGGCCATTTACACCCCTGTGGAGTACATATCCAAAATGGCCATTTACACCCCTGTGGAGAAGATTCTTTTAGGGCATTTCCCACTTCCACATTAGCTTGGGAAATCCTGGTGCTGCCTTCATGTTTATTGATGTAATCCTGACCAAATGGTACTCCTATTCATAGGAGTTCATCCAGTGTTGTAGATACATTATAAAACATAATTAAGTGATTCCTCCTCAAACTGTAATTATTTTCCTTGACCTGGTATATTGTGGAACAAGGTCCTAGGGATTGATTTGAAGTTCACAAGCTGGCTCTTTCTAAATTGAGCAATGTCACTGTAAATCTGCAGTCATTATTTTTTACCCACACAGCACATAAGATTTTTAAGAACTTTTTCAAGTTTCCAACAAGAGGAAAACTTCATTGGTTCATGTTAAGTGCGAAAAACCAGTAAAAACAAGTTATGTTTTTCATACTTGCTTTACATTTTATTGCTTTTATCCCAATAGTTGATCAGAAAATACATGAAGGTTTTTAGCTTTAGTTATTACTGAAAATATTTTCTCAACTTAATCACTAACACTTTCTTTAATAAGATGGTAACTGTTTTGCAGGAATGGGTGCTTCTCATAAACTCATTAGGCTCGTCATTCCCTTCCCCTGTCTCCATCCCCTCTACCAAACCCTGCATTCCTTTAACCTGGAACTTCATTAAAACTTTACATATAAAATTTATCCTCGGATAGCCAAAGCATCATCCCATTCAGGTTGAATTCTTACACTTTCTGCATAGGCTTATGACACTATATCCTATGTAATTTTTATAGACAATCCTAAAGCTAGAAATAAAAAGGTATTTGAGACAGAAAAATCAGTATGCATTCTTAAATACCAAAGCTGACTATTTTTAATCCATTAGGCTACTATCATCCTTTCCTAAAACCTTTAAGAATGGGTTTTCTCTAGGGCAAGTAAATAGGAACCCAATTTCTCTTGTAGATAAACTGAGTCTTCAGAGTTGCTGTGTGAGTTCTGAAGGTCACTTAAGGAGCAGAAACCTGGGAACCAGTCTTGGGATCTCTGACTCTCACGTCCCCTTTGGGAACACTAGACAATACTGACACCCTCCATGAACGGAATCCAAAAACTGTAAAAGATAAGTTGTTTCCTCATATTGTTCCAAGAGGGGAAAATAAGAATAGCTTTCCCACAGAGAGCAAACAAATAGTGAATGGGCCCTCTCTTCATCCTATAGGACTCCAAGTGAGAATTTCTTTTCTTATGTGAATTCTTAAAAAGTCAGTTTGGATTTCTGCCTAACTTGCAGAACATTTCAGAACAGACCTATTTTTTGTCTAAACAATGGACATATCAGGTCATTGAATTTTAGAGTTGGAAAAGACTTGGGAGATCACAAAGTTCAACACTCTCATTTTATAAGCTGAGAATCAGAAAGATTACATGGCATGTACATGCTTACAAGTAGTTTATAGAAGAGGCAACTGAATAAATTATGAGACAATCTATTTACATGAATATCCCAATTAGTCTAGAAAAATAGTACAAGGATATGTTATTTGAAATGCATTTATTATTTCATGTGGAAAGACTTAGCTTCATCCCTCTCAAAAAGCCATAACAGTTGGGCATGGTGGCATATGCCTGTAATCCCAGCACTTGGGAGGCCAAGGCAGGAGGATTGCTGTAAGTTCAAGACCAGCCTGGGCTACAAAGTGAGCTCAAGGCCAGCCTGAACTGCATAGCGACACTCTGTCTCAAAAACACACAAAAAAGAGACATAACAAATCTCACTGGTGGTGAACTCAGTCATCTTGCCAAAAATTGAACAACTACTACCTGAATACACACCCTCCCCATACACAAGACCAGTCCATTGCAGATTCCATGCATATAGTTGTCTCAATAGCTAAAATAGAAAATGGACTAGATTACCGGTGTAGAAAAATGTAGTACAACTCAGAGATTAATTTAAAAAGTGTTCAAGAACATCCATGGGAAAGCTACGAGATAACCCATGTTCTAAGTGCAGCTATCAGATGACAAAAACCTTTGAGAAAAACATAATCATTATCTTTTATTTGATAAACCTCCCATCTGCCTGTTCCTTCTTAGCTGGTACATCTGCAAGCATTAGAAGCCAGTTCCTAAAGAAAATAACTGCTTTTTAAAAAAACAGACTAGAAGCTGTACCAGAGGACCTTTGCCAAAGGACACTACAGAACTGCTCAGTTTTGCTGGAGTTAAACTTTTACTGTTACTCCAATCCTCTTATTTTCCTATTTCACCTGCCACAGAAATTAACTGAAAGACTGTACAATGAGTAGCTTCTAAATGATCTGACCTGTGATTTCACTGGACTCAACTGGGACAGAAACGACGGTGTGGGTGGATATTCTAACCGGTGCTTTTAAAAGACACTTTTACACAAAAAGGATGACAAGTTTGGGCTTAGTGTTACTGCCCAGAGAACTCTGACGCCCCGGCTAAGTTTTGAAGAGCACTAAGACTTAGGGTTGTGAAGAAGTCTGCAGCTGTGCTTATCTAGAATCTTGATTTTTCAAATAAGAAAAGTTCAGTTTCACTACCCAGAGATTTGCCAGGAAAAGGGCAACGAAAGGCCCAGGCTTCTGGATTTCCACTGCACTGTATTTTCCAGTAGCAGAACAACAGCAAATTTGTGCTCTTTATTTTAAAAAGATAAGATTTTAGGAATGTAGTGTATAAATTAATCACTGGGTGGAAAATAACAATATCTAACAACATATAGCTAATGAAGTAGTTCTTTAACCCTGTGGGAAGGTAATTTTTAAAGTATGCTATGGAAAATCAAAAGTTCTACCTAATTCCAAAAAGCTTACAGACCAGTGAAAACCCTAGCTATAGTCACAAAAATGGTAGACTGGTATTTTTGTAACAGAGATACCTTCTTGCCCTGTCTTTGCTATAAAGCTTTGTTTTTCCTCTAAATTCACTATAACAGCATGTTATAGGGCTCTCAACCATCAAGCCATGATGACATTCAAAAAACAGACTTGACACTCCAGAATCTGAAGACCCAGTGGGAGATGCATTCCACTAACAGCGAAATCTCTCAGCCAGTGGAGGTAGCCAGTGGCACCAATAACAGCTTATACTTTTAATCAACAGGTAACAGTTCAACGTGCCAGATTTCAAGCATTGTATAGATGTAATGTTCTTCTTATGCCAAAAGGCTAAGCTGTTGATGAGAAAATTGCACACATGCTGAATGATGGGCTTAATGTCAGACAGCCAGATGGTTTTACTTAGTGCTTCTTCCCATCTCTGCCAACAGGAAGGAGAGGAAAACAGTGCTGTGTCTAGACTAGGAGCTCCCTGACAGCAAGGAGTGAGGGCTTTGACTGTACATCTTTGTAACGTTAGCACCTACCACATTTCCTGGCACATAGTAGATTTCCATAGGTGTTTCTTGAATTAACAAGATGGCACTTTAATCAGTTATTCTATTTAATTTATTGATGAAAACATTAAGACAGTTGTATTGATTTGATTTATGCATATTTTGCTGGAAGGACATCACTGAAAACTGTCTTAGATAATGGTTTGAAGTTTTCTCTTTCAAATTCAACAAGTAATATTGCTGCTATAATGAACACTGTAAAGGTAAGTTTAATTTGCATGAATGTATGCCAAATGCAAATAGAATTTCACAGGAAAATTATCTTGAAAATTCTTAACAAAAATTTTCAGTACATTTAGTGCTTCTTTGATCCTTTTTGACTTTAGTGCATGGTGATAGACATGAGTCTAGTTTTAGTCTTTGGCAGGTGGAAAGACAGTTTTTCCAGCACCATTTGCTAAAGAGACTACTTTTCTTCCAGTGAACATGTTTGGCTAAATCTTGAAGACATAGGTGTAAGCAGAGACTTCATGAACAAAACCCAGACTGCATGAAAAATACTACAAAGTATCAACAAATGGTATCTCACCTTCTTAAAAAGCTTCTGCAAAACAAAAGAAATCACCAACAAAGTGAAAAGACAATGCACAGAGTTGGAAAAAATTATAGCCAGTTGTCCCTCAGATAAATGGTTTATATCTAGACATATAAAGAATTGAAAAAATCAAGCCCCCCAAATTCAAAGACCAATCCAAAAATGGGCATCTGAGATGAATACACAATTGTCAGATGAAGAAATGCAAATGGCAAATAAATATATGAAAAAATGTTCAACATCACCAGTCATTGGAGAGACACAAATTGAAACAACACTGAGATTCCATCTCACTCCAAAAAGAATGGCTACCATCAAGAAATCAACCAATCAGAAATGCTGGTGGCACTGTGGGGGAAAAGGAACACTTCTTCACTGTTGGTGGGAGTGTAGATGGTGCCACCACTGTGAAAATTAGTGTGGAGTTTCCTTTAAAAATTAGGGTTAGAGGTCCCATTCGACTCAGCTATTCCTCCTCTGGATATCTTCCAAGAAAAATTAAAAACATCATACCACAGTGATAAATATTCACCCATGTATATAGCAGCACAATTTATAATAGCTAAATCCTAGAAACAACCTAAATATCCATCAACTGAAGAATGGATAAAAATGATGTGATTCTTTTTAACATAATGGAACACTATTCAGCCATAAAGAAAGATAAACCTGAGACTTTGATAGGTAAAGGGATGCAACTTGAGACCATATTCAAAGTGAAATAAATCAGACCCACATGTGTAAACACATTATCTCATTAGTGTGAGAAACTGAAAGAGTAAATAAGATCCAAAATGTACAGTAGATATTGTGAATATGGAAGAAACTGTTCAAAAGGAAAGAAAAACTGTGATAGGAGAAAGGAGAAAGGTAGGAAGGGAAAAGAAAAAATATGTACGCAAGATAGTTAAGATAGTTGTACAGCTAGTTTCTCTTAGTTCATTGACAAGAAAGTTTTGTGCTAATACTTTTTTGGATAATATTTCATGCCTGTATCTTGTACTCTGAACAACTACTATGGATATGACAATATGCAATATATTAACTATCATTACTCTTCTACTAACCTGTTTTTAAACTCTGTTTCATTGTTATTTTTACTTTTTTCTGTTTGAAAGTTTAAAATCAAATATTTCTACTAAAAAAATTTCAGTGCCTACTCTAGTTATTCATGAACCCTCAGTAAGAGAGTCTCAAATGTTTAACAACATGTTTATATGTAAAATACAGATTGAATTTTCATGTAACAAATCAAAAGCTAAGTTATCAGGAACTGGTTTTCAATTCCAGTTCATTGAAACAGAAAGTTTTCCTGTTGATAGGCATAAAAATTCATTTTCATCATTTGAACTAATGAAGCACTTGGACAAGTATTGCATTCAAAACACTTTATGAACAACGTGGGCAAACATTTATATGTCTATGATCACACAAAACAACACACATGTAATTTTACAATGCAATTTAAGTATAAGGAAATGGATTCTTTCTCCCAGGTACAGGGCACTAAAAGAGAACCACTCCAGTGGAAGGATTAAACAGAGATTCCTATATAGCATCATTCATCTTACACAGATATTAGCTTGATGTTCATGTGAAAACATAAAAACTCCATCTGTTTCCAAGGCATACTTAGTTTGTGTTCAGGTGGTTTGTTTTAGAGATTAATACTTAATGGTTATGTTAGCTATTTTCACTTGAAAAAAGTGTACAAAATGTGGTATGGCATCTGGTTTTGCTAAAAGTGTTAAGTGATGTTTAAGCAGGTGAATGTCATCTCTAGTTGAAGGATGAAATGAACAAACAAGCTAGATTCTGGCTCCTGACAGACCAGCTGCAATCAGCAAAATGAAAATAAAAATAAGAAAATAATTTTAAACTCTAAAGTCATCTCTTCAAACTACTTAAGCTTTTATTGAGGTGATTTAGCTATACCCAAAATTCTCTGCAACTTTGTCTACTTTGACAGTGAAACCATAAATACTTCATATTTCCAAGTATGCATTTAAGTGTTTAATTTCCTCAGTCATTACTGCAGTTGGGTTAATTGGAAAAGTGTAATACAATGGGCTCCATTTTCTCTTAAGTGACAACTCATGTCTTCAAAGTTATAATTTTACCAAACATAATTTTATTAGGAGGATGGGAAATATGTACTGTGAAAATACTGCCTTCATTCACATATTTTTACACAAGTGATACATATCCTTGACTAGGAAAGGGCCCTCCTCAATCTGAAAAGCTTTGGTGAAGTTTACTAACAGAAGACTCTGCGGGAGTAGGAGCAGGAGAGGAGTGACTCCCACACGCCACCAGCCAGAACATCCAAAGTACCCAGCTGTGGAAGCTGGGACAGTCAGGGACAATCAACACAAGGATGCCATTCCAACCACCCAACAAGACAGCATCGCAGTGAGTGACCTTGCCAAGGCGACCAGTCAAGGGTTACATCTGGAGTTTCACTGACATTTCCAAAACAAATAATTGAGATACTGGATTTTGCTTTGAAAATGTTGCAAAAATATCTATTACATTTTATAATGAGAAAATATATTTACATTTATCATGCACACTTAACTGTGAAGCAACCTCTATGATAGTCTTCATAATAGCAATATTCTTTGTTGGTTTGAAATCAAAAATATCTCAAACCATCAATCCCAAGTCCGTACATGTTGTCCATGAGAGTCACTTAGGTCTGGGGGTGCACTACTAAAGCACTTGCCTAGCCTCCACTAGTTCCTCTATTCCACCCCTAACCTGGGTAAACAACATTTCACGTAGTGTAGAAAGCACACTGGGCCCTCCCTCATTCACGGATTACTACTTTTATTTAGCTCTTCTTTCCATCTGCTTCTTCTTATCCTTGCCGGAAAGCATTGCATAGGGAAGAGTGGGGAAAATTCTCCGGGAAACTGAGGGATTACTGTATCATTCATTCATTGAAATCTGTTGGGCTTTATTGCTGTCTGTATCCCCTTAAAAAAATCTTTACTTCAGTATCAATTTATTATATACATTAGCTGCCCTCCATTCACAGATATCTATCTCACTTCAGATAAGTGAGCAAAAGAGCTCTCCTACCCTTGTTCATGGTCATAATCAAATCTTTACCTATGTTAAGAATGAAATATTCAAATTTTCTTTTTTTCTAGTAAAAAATTAATCTTTAAACAATAAATTTAAAAGGTACCCACTGACTTCTTCCTTACTGTATGAGGTACCAAATATATTTGATGTTTTAAAAAAATGTTGAACAAAAGGTAGCTAAGATAATTGTACTAATTTCTATTAGTTCATTGAAAGGAACAGTTAGTGCTTATATTGTTTGATCAACTTTGCATACTTATATCTGGTAATCTGAGCAACTACTTTGAAGATAACAATATGCAATATAACAACCATTGTGAATTTCCTATCATCTTGTTTTAAAATTCTGTATCATTTTTATTGTTTTTTCTTCTCTCTTTAAAATAAATATTTTAATTCCAGCACTTGGGAGGCTGAGGCAGGAAGATCATTGCAAGTTTGACACCAGCCTGGGCTACAAAGTGAGCTCTAGACCAGTCTGAACTGCATAGAAAGACCCTGTCTTAAAAAGACAAAAATAAGTAAATAAATAAAACTTTTTAAAAAATGAAATTTTTTAAACTGTTGAAAATGTACAAAGTCACAGCTGAATGGGAGGAATAAGTGCTGGTGTACGATTTCACAGGAAGTTATGCGGGTAGTAATGCTCTGCACCTCAGAGCAGCTAGGAGAAATTGTGCGTGTTCTTGTCACAAAGAAAGGATGAACGCTTAAAATGATCAGTAAGCTAAATATCCTAATTTGCTTATTATGCAATATATACTTGTATCAAAACATTAAACTGGACTCTATAAATATAAAAAAGTTTTCCTTCAAAATTCTTATAAGAAATAATGATATTAGAATCAAAAGAGATAATAAAATACATTACTAACAAATCCCCCAGTTTTCCTTCTCAGCTATGTATTTGTACTATATTTAGGTTACTCCTGGAATTTTAAATTGTTCCTTTCTTGAAACATCCTTATTTAAAATTTCAGAGCATGAATGCTGGGACTAGATTACCTAAGATTAATTTCAGTTGTGCCACTAATTAGCTGAGTGTGTTCGAGCAAGTTGCTTACTCTCTCTGTGCCTTAGTTTCCACATGTGTAAAACTGGGCTAATATATCTGTTTCCCAGTATTATTATGAAGATAAATGGGTTATTATTTATAAAATGTCCAAAATAGTGACTATCACATAGTAAGTTTCCTAAAGGTTTTGTTATATAAATTAAAATAAAAATCTTAAAGATATGCATCAATTAGATTCCATTTGGATGATGCCAGGTAAATGGCCCATGCTTTGCTTGTCTTAGGTTATCATCAAAATGTGATATCTCTTATTTTACACTGATTTTTTCTGCATATGTTGACATCCACTTTAACATAATGACATCATTTCATTTCACTTTGGTCTCAGCTGTTAACGATGCTATTGAACATTCAGTTTGACTTCATTTTTCTTTCACACTTTAATGTGGCTTTCATACTGTAGGAAAACCCTCATGATGTATAAACTGGCATTATTTTTAGAGAATTCAATCTCTAAGATAATTGATTGCTTCTAAGAATACCATAAAAATTACCAGCTCAGTCACAACTCATCTGGTGTTTTAAATGTTTTCCTCTTTTGCTCAGTCACAGACTCTATCCTGATATTCTGTGTTTCGACTTGTAATATACCCAATATAATTTCTAACCTCTGATCCTCCTCTAGGAAAAAGTCTTTAAAACCTACATGATAGAAAAAAGGATGCAATCATCGTAATATAAACCCACATGTCTATACAAACTTGCATCTTAAAAACTTGTGTGTTTGCTTTGATTGTAAAGTAATATTTCATTGACAACCCTTGCAATACAACATTTGAAATTTCAAGATATAAAATCAGAGTTGAATAGAATCCCTAGGCACTCACTGCTACTGCTGAATCCACCACTTCCACAAGCAGTCTCCAAAACCCAAGCACTTGACCTGGATATGCCAAATGGGCTACCAACCGACCAGCACAAACACTGATATTGGTGTCTAGAAGTGAGGCCTCTTCAAAGAACCTTTGGTCCACACCTCTGACCCTTCACTGGTGCTCAAGCGTCGCTGTGGCGATGACTCCCAGGGAACGCTCTGCGCTAGGCTTGGCTGCACTTCTATCTGAGTGCCAACAGCAAGATAAATGAAAGGCTGGCTCACTGGAGGACTGGTGGTTTGGGGGCTATTGATTTTTGGTCCATTCTCTTTAAAAGTGAGATCTAAAAAGTTGACAGAGGGTCATTAATTTCATCATATACTTGTCGTCTCATCCATAACCAATCCAGGGTCTGAGTGTGCTTGTCACTCTGCGTTTGCACTTTATTTGTTTAGGGTTTTCTTGGTGATTCCATTCTGTTGCTTTTTTTCCCTTTCACTTCAGCCTCTTTAAATAAAAGAAAGAAAAGAGACATGCCAGTTTGTGGCTATTTCCTGAAGTTGTTGCGGATGGGGAAATTTACACATATAAATATATGAAGAGAGTCTGAGGCGGGAAACTGTCACAAAACAGTTTCTGCCAGCTGCCTTCCAACCTTGGCTTAAAAAAGAAAAGCTCCATATAAAATTCATCAGTTCTAATTATTCAATTAGCCTCCAGCTGAATAAATCTTTACATGGGTGAACTAGTGTTTTTGTTTTAATTAAATATTAAATCCAAGTTGTCATTAAGAAAAGTTGGGAGAAATGCTGTTGAAGCATATAAATAACTGATTAAAATGACCATGAATCAAGTTTCTTTGGCTGTGAGTTCTGGTGCTACGAATCTTTCAAGAAACATCAAACTGAGTTTTAAGATATCGTGGAAATATCTTATTGATGTAGTTTTACTGTTATGATGGCGGGTTTACTTTTTGTTTGCTTGTTTGTTTGTTTTAAAGGGTAGGGAGAGTTTGGCAGCCTCCATAATTATTACTGAAATAGCCATCAAATAAAATCTGTAAGCCTGGTTGAATATTCAATGAGCTGTGTAAACCTGGTGTGCATGGAACAGTAGCACAGGGCAAGGGTAGAGATCCAGAAAAAAGGCAGGGAGCTTTAGGTAATTCTGCAGCAGCCACCCTAGACAGTGTTGCTGTGCCTGACTTGGGACACGGTTGGTATTGCGGTATCTATTGTGAAACCCAGCACAAGGCTCTGAGTGAGGACAGCAAACAAAAATATGATTAAGTTCACAGGCCAAGGCAAGGAAATGCTGTATTAATAATATCACAACTTGCCAGTAAATCTCTATTTTATAAGTGGAGAAATACATTTCTACTTTCAAGTGTGTTTTTATATATACCCTTGAGTGCCCAACTAGTTAAACTACCAAGGGAGCTCTACATGATTTAGAAGTTAATCCTTCAAATGGCTAACAATTGAATGCCTCAGCTGTTTGTAGTTTCCCACTGCTGGCTAATTTCATTTTTGTTTCTCATATGTTCACTGCTAAGCTTTCATTGTTCGCTGACACTGAGGTTGTAAGTCTAGTTAATTTAGTTAAAATGAGGCTGGGAATGTTCAAAGTTTTCCACTGGCTACACGACCTGTGAGAAGTTGGAGTGAACACCCTCATAAAGAAACTCAGTGGGGAAAAAAACTGAGATGACCCAATTTAAGCCTCAGCTTTAACCATTGGAGTAGAGATGTAAGCAAACATCCTTATGTGTTAAGGCTTCTAAGATCTGAAAACATCCAACACTTTGCAGTGTCACAGACTCTGGAGTACTTTTCCTAACCAGTTCACTTCTCTTTTTATTTCAAGTCATTTGCTCTCAAAGCCATTACTTGCAGTTATAGTAAAAGAAAAACTCAAAAGCCTTCCTATACTTTTTACTACCAAAACCCTGATTATTATGATTACCATTTTTAGCATCTACCCCTTATGACACAGAAGAATGGGGCCTGTTCTGTCTTCTCCCACTTTTCCAGGGCTTCCCCCACGCCTCCTTTTAGCTCCTCGAAGCACAAGTCTCCTTTCCATGCATTGATCCCGCTTGTTTCCTCACCAGGTGGCAGACAGCCACCAAGGATTCTGAATTCTGAGCTTCCTAATTCCATATTGATCATATTTTTTGAGGCAGTGTGATGGGCACAAGAATACCTTAGAAGTTCTAGGACAAAATAAATCTCTTCCTAGAGAACTAATATAATAATAGTGACAAGGAATACAGGGACAGGTCACAGTACTTCTAGGACAATTCTAAGGGACACAGACATAGTGCACTTTGGGATCATACTGAAGCGTGCTGATCTCAATCTGGAGCCTCAGCAATGGCTTTCCTAGAAGATGTACACTGAGGTGACTCCTAAAACATGAATCAAGGTCTGCAGGCAAAGATGGTGAGAGTGTTCCCAGCAGACCAACATCATGAGCAGGACACAGGTGTGGGAAGCTGTTATGAGTTCAGATCACCAGTCAGGTGACTGTCAGTAGGGACCAGCAGGAAGACTATCTTAAGTGGTTAGTATTCTAGCAGCTACATAGGAAGCTAAATCTAAAATGTGGCTTTATCTGACAAAAGTAAAATTGTGAAATCTCAGCATTATCAGTTCTAAGTGACTTAAAATCGAAACCACAGCTCTATCATACCTATTTAGTATGAATTAAATGTAGCTGGTGTAGGAAAAGTTATTCACAATAATATTCTTCCCTTAAAACATTATGTAAAGGTGACCAGTGTGCATTTCAATGATTAAATGTGTCTTTTTCTTCCCCCCAGTGCCCTCCTCCTTTCCTCAGATCCACAGTGCTCCCTTGCATTTGTAAATTCTGTGTCCACAGAGATACATATTTCGCAAGAGGTCACTAATTTTGCAGTTTGAGAAATATGAAATAAACAAATGGATGGTCTTTCACACTTAGAATTTACTCGTGTTTTGACTTTTTCTTGTGCAGCTGAAAGGAAACTTAATATAACTTTCTTTATTAATTGGCTTCACACATTGCCATATAGATGGCACCCAATCAAGTCAAATGAAACAGAAATTGCCCATAGCCAAGGAACATGATCATCACATGCTAAGTTCCCAGCTGCTCACCTTCCAAAGAGCAGATATAATATTAAAGCTCAGGAGGAGTCAAACCATAAATAAACTGCGGAATTATCCTCTTCTCCAAAAGGCACTTCTAAGCACAAGCGAAAGAGAAGTTTCCCATTAACTTCAAGAAATTATCATTAGCAAGGCACATGTGCCTACAGTACAAATGCATATGTTTAAATTATACCAATCACTCCATTTCATAGAAGTTTGAAGGTGGGACAGTTCTAGCTTTTTGTAAAGCTCTTCAAGTTAGAAAGTGGGGTTTGGTAAGATAGCAACTCATGAAAAGTGCATGCCAGTTGCCTATATCACATCCATAAAGAAGACCAGGCAAAAAATAATAAAAGTCCTAAAACCCCAGGAGACCACATTTACAGTTGGAAGCCTGGGAAGCCCTTATTCAAACATTAGCAAGAAGTCCAAAGATTTGGATTTAGCTTTATGTGAAAGAATAGGAAAGAGGGTTTTAGACGGTGAAACCACAATCGGATCACTGGAAAGTTCTTGTGACCAGCTACAAATGTGTTCCAGCACTATCCCTGTTCTTCCTGTGTAAGCTCGCTGCTGGCAGAGTAACACAATGCTACAGTTACAGTTTTAGACCCAAAGTGACAGATACGGGATGCAGGTGTATCAGAGGGAAAGACATGTACAGAGTGCTAGGCATTAGACTGGTCTTCCATAGCAAGATGGCATTTTTTCTATTCCTCCCCATATGAAAACTCTGAGACACCATAGAGCCACAGCATCTTATGTGTTAGTCCTGTAAGAAGTAATTCTTTTAGAATCCCAAAGGACTTATTGCTGGAGTGTGCATTATAAGGGTGATTCTATCACCCAGGAACTAAAGGAAAATAATATCATACTCAGTCTCTCAGCAGAATTACTACAGGTGAAAAATGTCCACTTTAAAGATGTATGGGTAGATGTAAACAGATGCTAGAGAGGAGCCTATGCCATTTAGAAAATTACAATAAGGGAGACCCAATGTCCTTTTCTCCCCAAACTCTGTGTCTCTATTTTTCCCCACTCCTCTAGTTTACCTTGAGAACAGAGGAGGGGGCCTCAGTGTTACATCCCTGACTCTTACTTTGTGCCACTGAGACCTGACAGGCACCCAATAAATGCACTGGAATGGAAGCAGGTTTACTATTTAATCAGAAAGTGGAGAACACAGATAAAACTAGACAAAATTCAGAAAGTCGTGAGCTCTTCGGACTCACTGTCCACAAATCCAACAAAGAGCAAAGCGCCATCCCAGTGGAGCAATAATTATTAGGTTTCTAAACTCCTGTGATGATGCTGTAGTAAGGAAACCAAGCCCTATACGTTAACCACTCTCCCTCTTTATGTGCCTCTAATTTCTGTTTCACTCTTTCCTCCCTGATTCTCATCAAAACTTCTAAAGTCATGTTTTATAATCAAGGGCAAACAAAGCACTCAGTGTTCTTTCATTTCTCTCTTTGGTTCATTCCCCATTTAATTTCCCAGTTGCCACTCATACAACTTGTGCTACTTAATAATTTTCCTGACTACTCCTTCTTGTTATCTTCCCTTCGTGGAGTACTTCCATTCACACCGTCTTTGTTTTAGCAATCACGTCTGGTATCCAAATGTGAGTGACCTTCAGTTTATGATCTCAAGCTTTCAGGCTATGTCTTCCTGTTACCTAAGAGAAAGAAGGACAACATTCTTCTGTGGCTGCATACGCAAAGGTCGTAAGGGTTTCTTTTCCTCCCATTCGAGAGGCCGCTCTACTAAATTGAACTTATGATATTGTGTAAGAAAATAATACACTACATGTTTTTTTAATTCTCAAATTTATTGTAATCTCAAACATTTTAAGCCAACAAATTTTTGTAAGGAGAATCACTGATAATGAGTAACTACTACTGTGGTAGGAGAAATGTCATATTTCTAGTCTACCAATCAAAATATTTACTGGATCTCATGCTTTGTGTCTGTCTGTAGCTTTTTTTTTTTTTTTTTTCCTCCGGTACCGGGAACCGAACTCACGACCTTGCGCTTGCCAGGCAGGCGCTTTGCCGCTGAGCTAAATCCCCAGCCCCTGTCTGTAGCTTTTTATATAGAGAAAGATACTACCCAAGTGCCAAGCCAACCGTCAAAGGTTTTAAAATCAGGGATGAAAAAAGGAAAGACATCTTTAGGGCCCAACTGTCTACTGGTTTTCAAACTGAGGTCCATAGAAATTGTTGCAGTGTGTGTAAGAATTAGAATAGCCTTAAAATCTTTGTAAGAAATACAGAATCCTGGTTTCTACACTAGAGTTCACTAGTAAACTAGAGAAGTGGAGAAAAATAGAGATGCAAAATTTGAAGGAAAAAAGGACATTGGGTCTTCCTCATTGTAATTTTCTAAATGGCATAGGCTCCTCTCCAGCAACTATTTACATCTAAGGCAATCTTAGAGAGAATTCTGAAATTTGTATTTTTAAAATGTCCCTGTTGGTCAGAATGACTATTTTATCTATAACTTGCTGATCTGTCTGTTCTTCACTCTAATTCACAGGACAGAGAAAGGGAGAA
>NW_004955448.1:18635831-18656784 GCF_000276665.1 Chinchilla lanigera
CTCCCCTGACAAAGAATTAATCATAGTCGTGATAAGCAGGAGAATGGATGACGGTAAAGTTCCTAACCAGTAAATCTAACCTAGGCTAGTGTCTCAGGTAGTAAGTGGCAAATTAGGAGATGTGAAACAGGTGTGAATGCCAAATGTACATGGTGCACTCACACACGCGCGCATGTGTGTGTGTGTCTGTGTGTGTGAGAGAGAGATGGAAGGGAAAAGGAGGGAATAGAGGATGGCTTCAAGGGAGACTATTTCAAGGAGATGCCACCAAGACTGAGGGAGAAAGGCATCAGGGTCGTAGAGGAGTGAGTGAAACCCCATATGGCTGGAGAACGAACTGCAAGGGGGAGGGTGGCAGAACTGAGGTTGGAGAGGTAGGCAGACCAGACAGGGCAGGACCTTTGTTCCTAAAGCCCACAGCCTTCAGTACCTCTGCAGTTAGGGAAACCATTTGAGTTGCACAAAGCTGATACTAGCTAACATGTCTGAAAAATCAGGATGTGGCTGTGAATCTGAAACATCTCATCTTCAGATTTTATTTTCTTGACTCTGCCTGATTCTAGAGAACAAACTTCGAAGCCAAGTGCATTTGATGACATAATCACTGGAACTCAGACTACCTAATGTTTTCTAAATGTTTATGCCCCTTTTATCTGTAGAGACTTCAAAAGCCCTTCACATGGGAGAAGATGGCTATCATAACTAAGCACCTACTATATGCCAGGCACTGCACTGCGCTTTTAAAAAAATACATTTTCTCTTTTAAGTTTTACACAAATAAATTCTCCATTTCTGAGCTGAGAAAACAGACTGGAAATATTATCCAAGGTCAGAAAACTATCAAGACACCTGAATCCTAGTTTAACGGCTCCAAAATCTATGTACTTTCCACAACAGAGAGAGTGGCTTTTTCTCCATGCCAGTCCACCCACCAGTGAAAATGAGATCATCACTTTAAAGTATGGCTATAAAAGAAGGACAGTGACAGTTTTATGTAGCTGACTAGCATACTGAAATGCAAAGAACTCAAATCTAGTCAGGGTTTTTAAGGTAGGAAAGTGTCTCCCTCTTAATTTTAATTGAGAGGGCTTCTTTGTTATCTACTGCCCCTGCATACCTCCATCTTAACCTCCACTACTGCCTATTCAGCTTTATCCAATAGCTTGCCCTCATCGTGCCAACTTCAGTTCTTTACGTAGGGCTTGCTGGGTGCTCCTTGGGAGCAGGGATGACCCTCACCTTCCTGCTAGTTATAGGTGTTGCCAGGTGGCTTGATCTTCCAGCCTATCCCTTCACGGCCCTTCCTCTTTCCTAACTGCTCTCAGCTCATGGCTCACCACCGAGCCAACACACACACCCTTCACCTGGATGCCACCCTCTCCACACCTTCCCACTTCCTTCACATCTCTTCTATCACTCTGCCCTGTCCCTCAGGCTTTATGTAAGTAGGATGGCCTTTTATAAACACCACCACAGTTTTCCTTTCACCAGTCAGTGTAGAGCCAGGCTAACTGGGTAGAGGTTACCTGCTAACCATAGGGGTTAATTCATTTTGTTCTTTAAAAAGGAAGACATAGAGAGATAAGCTATATCCAGGAACACTGTGTTTTCTAGAAGACTGCTCTCTGGAAGATTAAGGGAAATATTTGTGCTGTGTGTTTTTTACTGCCGCTGTCTGCAAAATGTCAATAGCCAATACATCAATACATTAAAGGGCTCATCTTGGTATTTCTAAGTTCATGGCAGGGGTAGGAATTTTGTTATCTGGTGGTTTTTGTTATTGTTTGTCTTTTGTTTCATTTTTGCTATCTTCATTAATAATACATGTCATAAATATTTAAAAGACTTTTCATACTTTACAAATTAATTAAAAGGAGTATAAATTTCTTTATAACCAGGGAAAGGAATTCAACTTTATGAAAATAAATATTCCACCCCCAAATGTGCAAATCATTGCACCAGGATGACAGAAAATGTCCGTTTCTAAACCAAGCTGGCAACTTACACCTGAACACAGTCCACTACTATGTTGATTGTTCATAAATATATGCCAGTTCCTGATTTTAAGCTATATATCCTGGCATGTTATTCTATACTGGGTATTATAAACAATTCTAAAACAAAGGAGAGGTTGGCTATAAAAAAGAAACTTGAAAATTTTTCATAATGTCTAGAATACAATTTGTCTATTCCAAACATTTGAAAATAAATTCTCAGTATATTTCACTGACTTCCTGGATATTGCTATATTTAGGGCAACCACTTGCTTATTAAGTAAAGAGAGCGTGGGCATTACTCAGTGAGTGTCATGTAGTGACATGTAAGCTTTTCATCTACACTTATATGAGGAAAGCAGGTTTCATTCTTAGCTAAGTATAAGTCAATCATTCTAATAAATCTCAAAGATCTAGCTCATGATTTCTATTAGGTGCTGATGGTCCTCTATTCATTCTTTCTGCTATTGTCTTCAAGGTAGGGGGAGAAATTTAATGTACAATTCTTGATCCCATTATGAATTGGGAATTTATAGACTAAAAGGAGTCTGCTACCTCTCTCCCAGGACAGTCAGCCTGAACACTGCATGCGTACATGTCTAGAGCCTCATTACATTTCCAGTCACTGTGAAATAAAAGGTTCTGCTACATCCAGCATCATTTTATTAAAAAAAAAAAAAAAAAAAAGCTAACAAATGGGAGCTTCAAAACTCACTGTCTGTATTTCTCCCAAGTCTATGAGCAACTTTCAAAGCTCTCAAGAAGAAATGAAGACGTACGGGGGGAGGAGGGTGTTTACAAGTGTCATTTACTCTAATGAGAAATGTGCACAGAACTCTCTCCTAAGAGAGCTTGATCCATTTCCTAACAAGATGGAGTCATCACTGGAGAAGACGGTGCTGGTTGTCTCCTTGGCAGAGTTCATAATACTAAAAACAAAAAAGCATCAGATGAACTGAAACAAAGAATTTGTATTAACCTACTCCAAAAGACTCTTGGTTTCTATTTCTGGTTAATAACAGTTGCTATTTTACATATTTTAGTTCTTGATAGCCCCAAAATTTAAGTTGATAGGTTCTTTAAATCTATAGCCATGAACCAGGGACTTGCCAATATTTCTAAGGGAAGACTCCAAAAGTACATAACAATACATATATCGACTTCTTGTTTCAATGAGTATCAAGATTAATTGTCCCTGTAAAAGTAAATAAATATTGACAAAGGTTTCACTTTGGTCCATATTTTCCACTTGGTTCAATAAATCTTGGTATGCACCTCAGCTGAAGTCAATGTCAGATGATTATTAATTCATGGTATGCTCAACTAGCAGCTGAAACTACAACTTAACATATAGAATATAGTCCTGCAGACCAATTTATGGTCAAATAAATATACTGAATGAAAAATTACCAATCATTTCATATATTTAATAGAAACAAAACTACAATCTATAGGTAGCAGGCAAATAAAAGAATCTGTTGTTATTTTGTTTAGAGATGCATAATTTACAATAAGTGATTCCTTTTATCTTACAATTTGGTATTTTGTTTTACAAATAAAGCTCATTCCTGCTCATAGTTTTGGGTAAGGTTTATTTATAAATGTTCATGTAGGAAACAAAAGAGGAAGAAGACAAAAAGCAGGAAGGAAGAGAAACAGAAACTGAATAAGGGGAAGAAAAACAAGATATAAATTTGAAGAAGAGAAGGCAAAGGAGAAATTTGTGAGAAGAATTGAGAGAGACACACAAAAATAAATAAAAACAAGGAAGGAAGAAGAGGTAATAAAGTCAGACAGATAAACAAAATGAAATACCACACAATTGATTAACTTTGTATTTTCATGAATTTCAGCAAAAAGATATTTATTTCTTTCCATATTCTCTATTGAAAAAGAATCTTCTGTCCAATTCTAATGATGTAAACATCATAATATTCTACTTTTTCATTCACAATCTAAATTGCAAATAGTTATTAACACATAAATAACTCAAAGGAAATTTAGAGTAAATATTTTTACACAGTAAATTCAAATCAAGCTCATTAACATTTCCAGGGATTGAGACATCTCCACTAGTAGTAGAATAATAATTAAACATTACTGATAGATGAATGTTTCATATAAAATTGTGACACTTGTTTTCCTTTGAAGGTACTCCAATATTTGAATTGGGGCTGCTTAAAAGAAACTGCTCATTGGGGCTGGGGATTTAGCTCAGCAGCAAAAGCGCCTGCCTGGCAAGTGCAAGGTCGTGGGTTCAGTTCCCGGTACCGGAGAAAAACCAAAAAAACAAACAAAAAAAAGAAAAAAGAAAAAGAAACTGCTCATCAACACTGAAAACTGACAAGCATATCAAAAGAGGTACTGATCTTCCCAGTGTGCTAGCCCACATACATATATAATAAAGCAAGCACTATCTAAGACTTACATCAGCAATTTAATATTAGCCATGGAGAGTTTTATCCATTAATAGGGCTTCAAGTTCACATTCTTGGAGCACTGCAATTCTGATCTTTATTGTTGCTCTTCTAAATGAGAACAAGCCTTTCAAATTTTGATATTAGTCAGAACTATCTAATTAGTATTTATACTAACTGATCACTTTGTAGTCAATAAAAGATCTTAAAATGCAAACATCCTAAAAATAACATATTTTCTAAGAATTATGAGTCATTTCCTAACTTTAATTTACCAACCAAAAAAAGGGTCTTGACTTGGAAGAATGAGTTGTAATGAAACATTCTAGATATCTAAGACATTTATTTGAATCACTAGGATGATTTTGAGTGAAAGAAACTTGGAGAACATTTCACTCGCTATTTTCACTTTAAAACTAGGAAACCAAAGCAAGAGAGGATATATTCAAGTAATTGTATCAAAAGCAAAAGAAAATCCATACCTCATGATTAGACAGGAACTGTGATCAGCTATACCTCCTTCAGCTTTCACTTCCCAAAGGCAATTTTGCAATGAAATAAACAGCCTTAGCTTTAGCTAAAAATCCTCTCAACATGACTTTGAAACATGTAAGATTTTCAAAAGATGCATAAAACTAGCTCTTCATTCAAATATCTATTTGCTACCCCGGAGGTGCTATCAAGTTTGATATGGATTTAGGTGTGGAAATTTGAAGAGTCAAGAATTTTAAAATGATAAACTCTCTCTAATTCATCATTATTCTTTATAAAACAAAAGAATAAATGTTGACTGCAACTATTATGTATTTCAGCACACATTAGTAAAAAAAAAAAAAAAAAAAGCATGGTGACATTGAACCTAAACATGAAAGCACTTTTCTAAAATGCCAAATTACTTGAATAAGTAAATGCTTACCAAGTAAGGGAGGCTAGTTAGTGATGGAGCAGCACATAATGATGTTGAAATAAGAGACTTTATAATATGTCATATATTCTATTTCTGCTTAATCATGGAATATGTAGGAGAAGAAAGTTGAGATCAGAAAACGCAAAGCATGAGTTAGATCATTTCAAATGATTGAAGCTTGTTTTATAGCTTCTAGGCAAGCATTGATGAAATCAGATCTCCTCTGAGAAACATCATTTTGGCATCAGTACTAAGGGTATGTGGAAAGAAAGGATCCTGGATGTACAACAATCGATTGAAAATATTCTTGACCATCCAAAGAGAAAAGAGAAAATCTTGATAAACAATTGATTTGGAGTATAAAAAGAAAAAAGTTATCTTTTGGGATTTAGGCTTGTAATAGCCAGTAAGGAAAAGCTTATACAGAAGGTTCAATATGAGTTTGGTCTGGAACTCCCAAACTGCAGAAACAAATACAAAACTGCTCCAGAATGACCTGCTCTTAACATAGGCTCTAAAAAATTCCCTTAGATAAACCTTTTAAAAATGAGCCCACAGCCCAAAATTATAAAATGTATGAGAAAATGCTCAAGAGAGAGAATAAGCAGTCACAGGAATTCCGGATTTTGTAATAATGTGTGGCAAATAATGTGTATAAGTCTAAACAATCATTTGTTGCAATAATGATTTGTAAAATAATTTTATAGAGACTACAAAAACACTCACTTAATAATTTAAAAAATAAGAATCCAAAAACCAGAAAGAAAGATAAAAGTTATTATTTTTCTAACAATGGATTTTGAAGGAACCAAACAGAACTTAATAATTTTAAAAATATAGCTACTGGAAGAAAACATCACTAAATGAGCTAACAGCAAAAACAGAGCATAGTAACCACAGAGAGAGTTTAAAAAGCCTATTACTATTAACTACAATAAACTGACAGCAGGGCCCTCAGCAATAGCAATAGAAGTTTCAAGAATGGGGTAATATCATCATTATGGTAAAGGGAAGTAACTGCCACCCTTCAACTATATGGTTCAAAACACTGTTGTAGAAAAATGAGAGTGAAATAAAGACATTTTCAGGCAAAGGCAAAGAGCATTCACTACTCATAGAACATTGATAAAAGAATACTAAAGGATGTACTTCAACAGAAATCATGCTGAACACAGGAGGAAGGAATAGGATATAAGAGATAACAGTGAGAAAATAAATTGGTAAATAACAGATATAAATCTAAATATTCATTAGTTGCATTACCAACAATGACTCATTGGAAGTCATAAATACAAAATGAAACTTAAATCCATGGTAGCATTATCATGTAAACAGGGTTGGGAAAGGGACCAATCTGAATTAATATGCTCTACAATGCTTACATGTTTGGGAAGAGTAGATATTATTTAATGTGAGACTCTGGTAGGTAAGCACATTAAATACTCTCTTGTACTTATTAAAAGCATACAAATAGAATACAGTAGAGAGTAAAATAAAAAATAAACAAGATTCAGCCAGTCTTTCAGTAAGCAAGAGAAAAGGAAGAAAAAAGCACGTATATACATAGATAAAAAGATAGCTGGAGGCTGAGCATGGTTGGCCTATGCCTGTAATACCAGCACTCAGGAGGTTGAGGCAGGAGGATCTCTGCGAGTTCATGGCCAGCCGGGGCTACAAAGTGAACTCAAGGCCAGCCTGAACTGCTTAGAAAAACCCTGTCTCAAACAGAGGCAAATCAAAAAATAGAAAAACTAAGCTCAGAATAATCAAAAGTTTTTTTAATGAAATTTTTTCTTTTCTCAAAAGAAAAAAGCTGGAGTGGCTAGATTAATATGAAACACAGTACATGTCAATGTAAAAATAATTATTCTATAATTATTACAAAATGACAAAAGAACTTTGCCAAGAAGAGTATAATTAGCATGCACCTGATATTTTAACTTCCAAAAGCATGAAGAAAAATTAGGAGA
The DNA here is from genome assembly GCF_000276665.1 of Chinchilla lanigera. Classification (NCBI taxonomy): domain Eukaryota; kingdom Metazoa; phylum Chordata; class Mammalia; order Rodentia; family Chinchillidae; genus Chinchilla; species Chinchilla lanigera. The sequence continues at coordinate 18,643,120 of NW_004955448.1, forward strand.
ATTATAAGAAATAAATTGATAAATCACAATTATGTCAAATTTCAATATATTTTTTCAACAATTAAAAAAAATCCAAAATTAGGAATACATGAGATTTTAACAGCATAATTACCAAGTTTGATCTGATGATCATGTATAGATTTCTATAGCGCAGAATTATTTCCAAGATCATATGAAACATCCATAAAAACTTGCTACATTTAATAATTGCAAATAAATAACAATAAAAACTATTGACAAAAATACAACAAAACTCATAAGATTAGATACTTTTAAAAATACTAAATAATATATAGGCAAAAAGAAAATCATGGTAAAATTATTAAAAGTTTTTAAGTAGATAATATCAAGAAAATTATATATCAAAACTTGTGGAAAACAGCCAAACCAATAGGAGATTTGTAACCTTAAATGTTTATATTAGAAGGAGGGTAAATGAAAACCAACAAAAAAGAGTTCAGTTCTAAAAGTTAGACAAAGACAGAATAAAAAACTAAAAAGTTTGTTAGCAAAAAGGAAAAAGGCAGACAAAATTTTAACAGTCAGATTAATAAAAAATGAGGAGGCATAAATGAAAGCATGAGAATACTACAAACAATTTCTTGCAATAAATTTGAAAACCTAGAGAAAGAATAATTTCCTAGAAAATTTGTTTGTGTACATTTTCAAATTCTTTGATGTGAGAAACTTATGAACTGACTCACAGAGGAAGCGCAAGTCCTAAGCAAAGGACCATAAGTTTACTCCAGGTTTGTAGGCACAAAACTAAGGGTGACTTAAAAAGCCACTACACTGATAATTTCTAGACCAGAGATTTCAAATACGAGTAGCTGAAACAAATAAATTTAATACATACATATACTAGCATCCACAAAAGAAAAAACATTGTGACACAGAAAAAATAGAAAAACTCATCTCAGAATAATCAAAAGGCTTTTGTAATGAAATCAATTTATCTTCACAGACAACTACATTTTTCTCATCTTTCTCATTTTGCCTCAGAACCATGAACGTAGGTTTTCCTCACTCACTAGGAGGAAACCATACACCAGTACTCAAGGACTGTTTATTTCAGGAACATACTTGGCATGCAGTGCCCAGCCTACCCCCAAAACTAGCATTGTAATGAAACATTTGTACCAAGTGCAAATGTGTTTCGGGGATTACATGCTGGCTTTTTTCATCAGGCCTTCCTATTTCATGTTCCAGTGAGAAACGGGTTGTCCAAGACTAAATGCACAATACACAATGAATCACATCACATTTATATGTACATACACAAGAGAGCTAAGATACATACACATATGTACATACACAAGAGAGCTAAGATAATTAGTATAATTTCTATTAGTTTATTAAAAGGAACAGTTAGTGTTTATATTGTTTGATCAATCTTATATGCCTATATCTGGTAATTTGAACAAGTACTTTGAAGATAACAATATGCAATATAATATTATTCGTTTCCTATCATCTTGTTTTGAAATTCTGTATCATTTGTTTTTTATTATTCTCTTTAAAATTAAAAAAAAATTTAAAAAGAGGTAGACAGAACTTATATCTATGAAAATCAAAACACAGCCTAGTAGATTAACTTTGTGACATTAGTCACAACCTTCTAAACAAGTAGATCACTTTTCCATTTATTCTGTGCCCAAGCTCAAAGCCATAATCACTGGCTTAATCAACTTCAGGGATTACCATCTATTCTTTTCCTTCCCACATTTCCCACTAATAAAGTGCATACTGGTTATACAGACTAATAATTATTATTTTGCCAGATTTGTATATGCACATAACATACTTTAATCAACACTCTATCAAAAAAAAAACACAACACTCTATCATCTCCCTTGGTTTACTCATGGTTTTTTGGTGGGGGGAGTTTCAATGAGTATTTCAATCATATTCATGTCCCTGGCTATCTGCCCTTATACTCTATCTTCCTTCCTCTTCTTCCCTTTTTCTTGTCTAATAATAGTCTCCCTTCTACATTTTGACATCTTTTATAATTCCACATATTAGCAAGAATAGGCAATATTTGATGTTTGTCTTTCTGAATCTGGTATTTCACTAGAAATGATAACCTCCAGATTTATCCATGTTTCTGCAAATGAAAAAATTTTCATCTTTTTTATGGCTGAATAATACTCTATTTTGTATATATACCACATTTTCTTTATCCATTCATCTGTTGATTGGCAGCAAGGCTGGTCCAAGCTGTATTACTCTTTAGTATATACTTCAGTGAATTAGCATCCTATGAAGAGACCTGCATATGCACATTTACTGTGACACAATATACACACTTGACTTCTGTTGAAGACTATGTTGGAATTTCTATCTGAATTATGTGTAAAACTCTCTGCCTGCAATATGTTCTCAACCTAAGGACAAACTACAAAATAACTACTGTGATAAATATAAAAATCATAAATTGACATAAAATATCAAGTTAAATATAATTATTTAACATATATGTGTTTAATACTACTACTATATTATATAACCTATAGTAATGCTACTGGAGCAGTAGTAGTAAATGCAGCAACACTAAAATCAATCCATATGTAGAAACACCAGCATGCCTACCTCTTTTTTCTTACTTTATTTATTTATTTATTTATTTATTTATTTTGGTTTTTCTCCGGTACCAGGAACTGAACTCACGACCTTGCGCTTGCCAAGCAGGCGCTTTTGCCGCTGATCTAAATCCCCAGCCCCTTTTTTCTTACTTTAATAGAACAGAAAGCTCTACTTAGAACGTGTGCTCTTGCTGTTCAAATGCTAACCCTTTGACAAACACGTATTTAAGCCACTGTATTCTATGACTTTTCCTTTGCCCCTAAGCTTCCCATGTAACTTCCTTCATTCATTCTGAAAGGCGTCTGAGCTTGTGCTGGGTATCAAGTACTGGGGATTAATAGCAGGCGCTTCTAGTTAAAAGTTATAGTTCATTTAATCATTTGATTAGGTAGCATGGCTAATAAAACTTGATTCTAAATATCTGTGCAACACTGTGTTATTTTATTTTCCTCATCTTTGAAGTGAATAATTGAAGTTTCAATCACTTCCAAAACCTGAATGGTGTGTCTCCATTTCAGACCATACAGGAGTCCCTACCAGTAACCAAGTCACTCAGCTTGCATTCCTTAGAATCTGACGAGGAACACTGCACTCTGCTTTGAACACTCACATGTTTTTTAAGAAATATATGTACTACAAGTTCCTCAAACGGAACATGGTTTGTTCTGCAGCAACATGTGACTGTACACACAATGCGCGCGAGCAGCCCCGACATTTTACGAATAGGGAGATGAGAGAGTGTGATAAGAAGGCTTGACAGCAAGAATGAAAGGACAAAGATTCAACTTAAGCTGTTGAAAGCCTAACAAGATAAAGACAGGCAGGAGAGAGTCTCCTTAAATGTGATGAAATAGGGCCTGAAGGGAAGGAACCATGGAGAGATTGACGAGTACACACTTTGAAACACAAGATGAATGTGTTCAACCCGACAGTAACATGTGGTTACATTAATCAAAGTACCAATAGCCTTAAAGGGTATGAGAGAATACAGATTTATGCAGCAATCGTCTTTGATGGTAGGTGTGAAATTTGGGGGAGATTAAAGAGGTGGAACTCTTCAGGAAAAATCATAGTTGTGAGTATGCAGCATTCTCATAACATGCAAGCATAACTATTGATATTTCACTGTGTTCTTGGTCTGCCTTGTGTTTTACTTCCTCCACTTTAAAAATTGAAGGGAATTAATATGTTTTTATTACCCAAAGAGAATATTTAATTGTAACTAATTTTGCTCTTGCTATTTTTAATAGTGAATTTTTGAGGGTGGAAATCTTCATGGAGAAAACTTATCGGTAAAATACCACGTTTGCACTATCTAATCCTTCCCCTGTAGCCCCACGGGCATGGTGCAGCCCCAAATGCCACACCCTCTGCTTAGCTCACTCTTAACTCCAATTGCTCTGCCTTGCAAAACTGCTTCCCAGAAGATTGAAGGTCACAAGTTCTTCTCACTGAGGAGGCTATTAAAACAAAGGAGAAATAAAAATATCTTTAAAATATTCTCAAGACTATTGGAATGAATTAGCCCTTGGTAAGTAAAACAGTCACCTAATCAAAATACCCTACTGAATATACTTATCACCAAGTTTTATTATATACCATTGAGATGATTCTGTTTTCACCTACCTGTACTAACTAATTAATATCAGTGTTCTAAAACAGTTATGCTTCAAGAAATGGTAAGCAGCAGTGATAAATTGCAGGACATTTCTGTTTTGTAAAGTCTTCTGGGTGTGGGGGTTCTGATTCCGCTTACTACTCCAAGCTTCTGACTGAGAGTCACTGACTTCACGGGAAGAAAGCTTTTCTTTACATAGTAAACTTTCTACACATAGTAAACGTTCTACACATAGTACTTCTCACTTTCAGCCTCTCCTTAAAAATAAATAGTTATAGTAGAAGGAATAGGAGGGAGTCAATAAATGGTAATAGTGAGGATGAAAAGGAGAATTCTGTTTAAAATTCACATCTAGGTTAAATCCTTTCTATTGTGGGTTAATCACTTTCTCCTTCCACCAAGATGACTTTAGAGAACACTTGGTCATGACGCTTCTCTTAACAGTCCTTCACACAGTTGAGGACAGTTATTAAGTCACCTCTAAACCTTCTCCATACCGGTAATCCTGATTCCATTCATTTTTTTCATCACTGCTGTTGTTCTAATCCGTTAATCATTTTCATTGCTCTCCCCTGGACCCTATCCAAGATCTCCACGTATCTTTAAGCTTCTGTGAATTATGTGACCAGTTTATAGCTTTGATAAGCTTGGTTAGTGGAAAAGGTAGAATGTCATCACAACAGACCATAAAAGTATATGGATGAAGGTCAAAGATGATAGAGCAGATAGTTTGATTCCATGGGAAGTTTCAATGCAAATATGGTGTTCATTTAAGTATTTGTTCTTCTGTGACTATTTGTAAATGCACTATTTCCTAATATTCTGCACTACAATCTCAGTCTGTATTTTATATATCCGTCTTTTTAATGCCAATCTACACCTGTTTCTTTTATGTAACAGAGAAAAGAGACTACATTTTCCAAAGGGTTGGTTGCTTCTTGAGTATAGACAGCTTGTTAATAGCAAAGTTCTACCTAGAGCCTCCATAAGAAGTACACCAGAGTGTGTTTACTGTGTCTCCAGTATTCATTTTTCCCATGGTTTTCCAAAGGGTACTAACTGGCCCACTCCTGAATAGAGACCTGAAAAGAGCTAGTTTGGACACTGCTCTCATAGTCAAAACTATGAACAAGAGCTCTTTTGTTTCAAAGCCATTAGCTAGGTTGTACTTATGTAAGACAGTATAGCACAGTAATCATGACTGGTGGTCAGCACCTATAAGCTAGGAACACTCAGCAAGTGAGGACTCCTCTCTTCTTAGGGGAGACAATAAAAGATCTGCATCACAGGACTGATAAGGGCATTCAGTGAGCCTCACATGTAAAACCTAAGGAATAGTGCCTGGCACACAGCAAACATAAAGACACTACCAATTAAAAAGCTGACTCCAGGTTCAAGTCATGAACAAAGAAAGTAAATGAAACACACAAACTACCCCCTTGAATGTGCACGCAGGATACAAGAGCCTCCTCAAGCAAGATAAAACACAGTGGTTGTAGGGAAAGCAAGGAGCAAGGAAAATACTGCTGTGATCAGTGCAGAATATCTTACCACTGCAAACAAGCAAAAGTACACAAAGTCCAGCAGGAGTGCACTGGATTCAGTGTAGAACTAGCTGCCCCCAAGAACTTTAAACATTTCTGAAAGGTAACACATCTATCTTTGGAAATATATTACTATGTCAGATCCAAACGTGCATATGAAAATTATTGCCATCCCTTAGCTAAGGACTTTAGTTATAAAACATTTGTGGTGTTTGTAATCTAAAAGAGAGATTTTCTCAACTTTTCTAAATTGCCTCATTTTCTTCAAAAATCACCATTATCCATACCTCATTTGAGGTTAACCAAATTGTCAAATTAATGTGTTTTTGCAGGAAGCTGATGCCATTGCTTCCTTGAAGGCATGCTGCTCTTCCCAGGGTTATCTGAGCTGCCGAGCTGACTTCTAATGCCAGTCTCTCTTCCTGACTGGCCATTTCCCCTCTGGCTGGAGATAACCCCTCGATGACTCCAAATTCTTTCAGCATCTGATTCTGTCTCCATCATGTCTTCCCTGAACTACAGCTGGACGTCTTGATTCTTTCCCAAGATCCCAAACTGACTTTCGGTTGAACTTCAGTGGAAAATCCAAATCATGTGACAGTGAAAAGGAAAATAATGATTTTTCCTTGATTTCATTTTCTAACTATAAAGTAATGAACAAATATAAATAAAAGTAGCTGTAATGACTACTGAACATTTTTCTTGGGGGCCTATGTAAAATAAGTTATATTTCATACAACACATATAATTACATGTAGAATTTAAGAATGATTTGGCTTCAAACCATTAACCCATTTCCCACCTCTTCTTTGCCAATATTCCCCCTGAAAAGATCTATAAATTCAAACACCAAGAAAATCTACAAATTCGTATCATGTTAAAGTGAACAGAATTTTTCTTTCATCCCTTGCACACTGCTTTTACCATCTTTCATGCTAACATTATTCTCTAGCCCCACCATTTCCGCTTGATTTCTCCTGCCTCCCTACTACCTGCACACCACCAGACACCAGGTCCTGCTGATTCTGCCTTTGCTTTGCTGCTCTTTCTAGTCCTAGGTCCACAGCTTAGTCTACGTCTTTATCATTTATTCCCAGTGCTTCTTTTACAATAGCCACTAACTACCTCCAATTTCACTTTTCTTTCTTACAATTCATCCTGCATTTATTTCCAAATTAAACATCCTAAAGCATAATTCTGATGCTATCTCTTCACATTTCAGACATCCCAGTGGTTCTGCATTACGCCTAAATAAAGTTCAATGCCTATGAGACACATGTGTTTGTTGAGTGAATCAGCACAAAAAATTCCATATGTATACTTTAGCAACTAATTTTCTGTGACCCACGTAACCTGCACTCATGCCCAGGAAAGTAGAGCTACAACTGCGCTGCCTACCGCTCACAGAGGATGGAACAGTTGTCTGTGTCGTCATGAGACCTACAGGAACTGAGGGAACTGCTGAGTAGCATACAGGGAAAATTGAAGAAAATTCTCTCTGAAGGTGAGCTCTTAATAAGTAAATTCACACATAAAAATTAGCTCTGTGAAAGGCCACCAAAAAGCCCAAAGGAAGGAGAATTTGTAGACAGAGATAGAGGTAAAAAATCAAAAAGAAGTTTTAAGCAGTGATGTTTTAAAATGTTCAAAAAGGAAAAGAAGGGTTAGCATCAATGAAACAAAGTCAAAGTGATAAAATGCAGCAGTAGTTATGATAAAGGATCAATAAGAAAGCTTGAAATATAAAAGTCTAAAATAAAAATTCAGTACGTGGCTAAATAGTAAACTAGATAGATCTGAAGAAAGAAATTACAGAACTTAGTGATGAAACCAAATAAATCTCATAAATTGTAAAGAAATAAAGAGAAGTTGAAGGGCTGGGGATATAGCTCAGTGGTACAAGCACCTGTCTGGCAAGTGCAAGGTCCTGAGTTCGATTCCCGGTGCCAAAAAATAAATAAATAAATAAATAAATAAATAAATAAAATAAAGACAAGTTGAAATATAGAAAATATATGAACATAAATACATATGTTTATCAGTTTATGTGGATATGTATATATACCAGTAAGACAGAAGAGAAACAGTATTTGAAGAAATAATGGTAACATGTTTTCCAGATTTAAAAAAGACAACATGGAACTTGAGAGAGACATAAGAACCATCAAAAGAGAAAAATCCAAGCCTAGAGATGCTGCGTTGAAACTTTAAATTATCCATGACAAAGAGAAAAAATGTTTAAGGTTTTAGAGTGAAAAAGACATATTACCTATGAGAGAATACAGAATGATAATATTGTTCTCCCCAACATCCAAAGATGATAAAGACACAACGAAAATAGCTTCAAAGTGCCAAGGCAAAATAACTAAACCAAATCTCCATATCCATTCAAAACATCAGGAAGAAAGGAAGGAAGGAAGGAAGGAAGGAAGGAAGGAAGGAAGGAAGGAAGGAAGGAAGGAAGAAGGAAGGAAGGAAATGGGAGAGTGGGAGTGAGGGAGGCAGACAAGAAGGAAGGAAAGGGAGGAAAGAAGGAAAGAAGAAAGGAAGGAGGGAAGGAAAGTAGGTAGAAGAGAGAGAGTGAGAGAAAGAACGAAAGAAGGCAAGAAAGAAAGAAAGAAGAAAGAGGAAGATAAGGAAGGCAGAGGGAGAGGAGGGAGGAGGAAAGGACAAAAAGATATTTCCAGACCTAAAATAATATTTTAGAGCCAACTATTAATCAACTATCTTTGATTTCTGGAAGAAGTACTAAAGGAGAAAGAGGTAGTGGAGAAAGAGAGAGAAAAACAGGAGGGTAGAGGAGACGGGAGGGGAGAAAAAAGAAAGAAAGGATGCAAAGAACAGGGTGAGCAGGTGAGTCAGTGAGGCATGCTGACATGTATCTAGAGTACAGATTGCTTAAGATGATAAAATTAAAATTCTAGAAAACCATAAGGGAAATGAGAGTTGATGACCACAGCATGAAAGACTAAAAGAATGTTTAAATACGTTAAAGTTCTTATCTTCTATGGGAGAAGGTTAGCAATATTAACTATAAGCTTGTTTGGAAATATTAAAACTTATGTGTTAAGAGTAACCAGTAGGCCAGGCATGGTGGTGCACACCTATAATCCCAGTACTTGGGAGACTGAGACAGGAGAACTGCTGTAAGTTCAAGGCCAGCCTGGACTACACGTGAGATCTTGCTTCAAAAGAAAGAGTAATCAATATACAAAAAACAGGAATAAAAATATACACCTTGGTAACATTTTGTAAGCTTCTCTTCCCTATAATTTTCTAGCTACACTAGCTATCTACAGAAGAGAATTTTTAAAACTCTTATTAAAACTACAGCTTTGGTTTATAATCAGTTATGACAAATGTGGAAATTTCCAAGCCAGACAGCACTGTATTCATTGTATGACTGTACTTAGTCATATTTTATAGTTTTAAAAATAATACTTAATAGTTTAGCACTATGATAAGGGAATAAGGTTGGAAAAAGGCAACAAAAACATTAGGAAAAATCTTAAGTATTAGATTATAAAAGTCCACCAATGAATGCTATTAAAACATACATCTGAGTTAAAGAAGACTGAAAGAAGTGTCACACAACAAGCATCACCAGTGACATTTTGCCAGTGACATCAGTGACAGGATAACCATGGACTAGGCAGTCTAATGGGTGCATACTCCTTCTTCTCTACATATGATGACATTTTCCTAATTATCTCTTGTAAAATTTCAATCATTTTTTAATTGTTCAACTTCCAGATAAGGTCTATACATCCAAACAGCTATAACGACATTCTGAAATTAGATGTATAGAGGAAAAGAACAATAATGGTACTTGTTTCTGACTGACAAGATTATGACTGACATTTTCCTTTCTAAAGTTTTAACACTTTGAACAAAAAATACATATTATTTTATATTGGTTTCCCAGCAGGCAAGAATAAATGTCGTAAAACTTTAATATTTCCTTATTAATCCATATTAAAAAGGATTCAGTAACTAAGTGACTATATAATTTTAAAGAAAGCTTTGAAGATCCATTGGAATCCTTGCTTTATGAAAGTCATTCTAATTGATTAGAAATTTTAGGTTTAATTATTCACCTAAATGTATAAGATTGTATGTGTTGCTTACCAAAAAAAGGGCTAAGTCTGATTTTAATTTTAGGTGTGATTATTCACTTAAATGTGTAATAGAGGTTATATATATTGCTTTTAAGAAAAACAGGGCTAGCTATAGCTATATAATTTTTAAAAGCCTTTTCAAAATCCAACAGAATTTTTCATTACAAAAGTACTTTTAATTGATTGGAAATTTTAGGTTTGATTATTTAGCTAATATATATAATATGTTTTCATAGACCATGTTGCTTATAAAAAATAGGGGTAAATCTGATCATATAAACTAATCTCTTCCCCCATACCAAAATGGTTGTTAAAATAATCAACTCCCAATAGGACTAAAAAAAAATTCTAATAGTCCAAGGGAAATCAATTTATTCTTGAATGAAATAGAAATTAAATGAAATCTGATCATTTTCCAGACTTTTATACACCAATGCATTTGTCCACATACTCTTCAGAAACGTAATTTCCTCTCTTGAAAGCCTAGATTAAAGTATCTGTCCTCTCAGGCATCTCTAGAGTCAATAAAAATAGTCAGAAGTATTACTCTCCTACTTCCATCTACAAGTAATCCCGAGGTTTGCCTAGAATTTGAGTGTATATGCCTGGATTGAGTCAAGCACATTAATGTATAGATCATTCCCTTCTTCATGATTCTGTATAATGTAATGAACACTAACAGACTTTGCATTTCCTATATCTCATTTTTTATTATACCACTAAAGCTAAAGACCAGAAACAGACATCAGAATGTTTAAAAAGTAAACTAAAGACTAAATTTTTCTAGTAAAAGTATTAAAAATCACTTTACACTCAAGATTTTCTTAATATTAAAAAAATTTTCAAAAAAGACACAGAAACAAAAACAGTAAAGCCTCTCATGAAAGACCATGTTTTTACCAGGATCTGGAATACTCATAAGTTACAGTATCATTCCTACAAGTCCCTCCCCTTGTATCTAGTGGTGATACCTTGACTTCTGATTGCCAAACCTGGTTTCCCAGGCCTCCTTCATGTGCTATCCATGCTATTCCACTAAAGTGTCTTTTACATAAGTTACCAGACCATTTCTATTGACTGTGACAAGAGAACCCTGAAACACATCTTTTCACATAAAAATGCAGAAGTGGGAAGTAATCTCCTGGGGTTGCTCAACAAGCAATAGAGCAGTGGTCTCATGACACCTTACCCTGTGTCCCACTCTGTCACATAGATAAGGATGACCACAAAGCACTGTTTAAAATTTCCAGAGGTGGAAATGACTTTATAGTTAACACTATACAAGTAATTTCTCTTCAGAAAAAAAAAATGAAGAATAATCTAACTGTAGGTACCCATAAATATGTTCATAGAACTTTTATAAACATATCATCTACTTTACCTAGCAGTATCTTTAGGTTTTTAGAAGAATAAGTAGGTTATACAGTGTACCTCAAGCACTGGATTATTGTTACCTAATATTAACTGATTTTCCCAAATACAGCTATCTTGGATTCAAAGTCACATAAAAGAAAGCAAAAGGGACACTGTAAGGTAAATGAAGTGAGAAAATTAATAACAATAATCACGACCATTCTTTGAGCACTGACTACACGCTAAGTAATAACTGGCCTATGTTTATATGTTATTTAGTCCTCACAGGGTTTTAGGGGAACTGTCAATATCCCATTTTAAAGCAAGAGAACTAAGACATACAGATGTTAAGAAACTTGAACTAGTTCACATATTTGAAAATTGATAAAACTACAATCCAAAACCCTCATTCTTTCCATAAATGCTGTAGACTCTCAGAGTCACTAAAAAGAATGTCAGGAATAGCATTCTTCCTTCACTCCCTAAAGATTTAGTTATAGAAAAGAAAATGATAATATCATTAGACTCTGTGACTAGCCGTGTATAAATCATAATCAACAGAAGACTAAATATTCCCTTAAACATTGGAAAAGTCACAAGATATTCTGTTAAAAGAGATTCTGAATACTACAATGATTGAAAAGACATTTACCCTCATCTAATATAATAAAGTGCACCAGAAAAGCATTGCATTTAGAAGTACAGAAATCTCCCCCTGCTACACTTCTCTTCAACAAATTTAACTTATGTCAATCAAAATTTTCATTTTAACAGATGTACATCTCAAACTTAACGTGCTACCCTTTGCAATAAAAAAAAAAAACTGCCTAACCCAATAGTGAATGCAAAATATCGTTGAGTTATATGGAATATTTCTTTAAAACCTTTAGCAGAAAAAAGAGACACACCTAAGCCTATTTTTCCCATCTGGCTACAAAACTTTAGTCCATGGGCAGAGTATATGGTATTTGCATTGGCAAGAAGTGTGAGGTTTCAAAACATCATCTAATAGCGCTATAATATAGACCATAGTGCTAATGAGGCATGGTGGTGAATATCGTTCTTGTAATAGTATCAATTGTTTCAATATGTAAAAGTCTGTTTAAAGCTATTTATTGAACCTCTACTCATTTCTAGCCATCTTAAAAAATGACTCCTACAAGTTGCAAATAGACTTACAACCACCCCTGAAAACAGATCAAAAGACATATCCTGCTCAAAATGTCATGGAGAAAAGGGGACAGTAGCTCTCAGAAAAAAAGATTTTTTCTTAAGTTGAATGACTGCATAACCTAATGAAAGGGTTGGCTAGACTTGCCATTTGGTAGTAGGAAAGATGAGGAGGTGATTCCTTTTTCTGTGCTAATTTCACTTCAGTTGGAGCTGTGTCTCCACGAGGATGCTAAAACCAAGCAACCAAGACTTATATTGGAAAGTGCTTGATGAAGATGTTCTCTGACGGAATTCACACATGTGTAAGTGATGTTGTTTTCCTGTTTGATTCATTGCAATATTCTTCACAAAGAAAAGGCTTTCTATGTATCTTAGAGGTTTAGGAAGTCCTGGGGATATAGCTCACTGGTAGAGTACTTACACCCTAAAATGTGCAAAGCCCTGGGTTCAGTTTAGAGCATTGAAAAAGAAGTTTAGGTAATGGCTATTATGTACCTCTAACTACAATTCTCTTGCAGTTTATTTCATGTAACATCATTTAAAACACCACAAGCCAGATTTTGTACTCATGAACTCAAACTCCTTTCATATTGCATGATTTGCTTTCAGCCTGCACCAGCAAAACTGGTGCTGTCACCAACAGCCTAACCCTAACCAAGGCTTACGGGACCCTATCGAAAAACGGTAATGGCAAGAAGACGACACAGCATGCGGCAGAAGTTGGTCGGTTTTACCTCTTCTGTGGTGTATGTCATTTCTGTGTACCCAGAAATCAGAAGTTCCTTGTTGCAAGTTTGTATCGTTTAAAGGAAACCCTGTACCATAAAGTGATTTGTGACCAAAAGCAATTCCCGTGACTATCACACTCTCAGCACAGCGTGTAAGACAGACATGGGAACACAGCCGGCTGCCTGCATCTGCATTCACGCACCTGTAGTTCATTACTGTTGCAAGAGGGAGACTACCCCAAAAGGTAGGAATATGGGGAGCAATTGACCCATGAGTGCTCACGCAGTATGAAAGCACCCCCTATGTTGTTCTGTAAAAAGCAAAGATTGGATATAGAAAAACAAAAAAATGTCCAAGGGCCTCCCTATTTATACCAGATCTGGTAATAAACGCATGATCCTCTCATTAAGATAAGATTCCATTATATCCAAAGTATGTTTTTCCTTGGAACTCTCAAAGAAGTCAAAACCAACTTAAATAAAGTCAAAAATATTTCCCTAGTCCTATAGCAGATTTTTTTTTTTTTTTTTTTTTTTTTTTTTTT
>NW_004955448.1:18656884-18664544 GCF_000276665.1 Chinchilla lanigera
TTTTTCTCCGGTACCAGGAACCGAACTCACGACCTTGCACTTGCCAGGCAGGCGCTTTTGCCGCTGAGCTAAATCCCCAGCCCCCTATAGCAGATATTTTTTTGCCAACATGTGATTTTTTTAATACTCTTACCAAAGGCATACAAAAGCACTATATAGCGTAATTCTAGTTTTCCATTTTATTTCAGCTTTACTGGAATATAATTGACAAATAGAAATTATTGTGTATATTTAAGATATACAACTCAATATTTTAATGCACATATACACTGTGAAATGATTATCACATCAAGCTAGTTAACATATCCAGTCTCCTCACATAATAACTCTGTGTGTGTGTGTGTGTGTGTGTGTGTGTAGTGAGGAACATTTTTTAGCAAATTTAAAGTACACAAAACGAGGTTGCCAACTATAGTCACCATGCTGCACATCAGATGCCCAGTTCTTACCCATCTTGCATAACTGAAACTATGAGTTTTCTTGTGTTCCAAAACATAATTCCCTTTTACTGAAGGAAAGGAGGAAGGAAAAGTGCACAGTGCTCTTTGGAGGCTACATGTAAGCCTGTTTTCCCTCTTCATCAAAACCTCCTGAAAACCGGGTGTCTTTCTTAGTCTTTATCGTGAGGGTGGAACTGTGGGTCTTGGAAGGCTCTGCCTCCTGCTCAGGCCTCTCCTGCCTCGCATCAGTCAGAAGAAAGAGTGCCCCCACAGGCCATTACTAACCTGCCAATTCTACCTCCAAACAAGGGAGACAAGAGCTCACTAATTTGAAGATCAAAAAGCCACTTGTCCATTATATAATTGAAATGAAAGGCAAAATGTTGCCGTTCTGAAGAGCACAGTAATTACTAGCTGTTAATTGCTCTCTCGTGGTGGCTCACTTTTAATTAAAAAGAACAGCTCGTTGCAGGCCGATAAGCAATGGTGGAGACCACTGGTTTAATCAACAAAGCAGAAAAATTTGTTTCTGCCACAGCCAACAACAGCTTGAGAAATCTTCAGATGTCCAGTTGAGATTAAAAACTGTCTATTTAGTGCAGTCAGATTTTATTTTAACCAAGGAAATGACTATTTGAAGTCTTCCAATGTGAGTGTCTCCGCCACATCCCCGCTGGTGCCGTGGGGACTAATCACAGGCTAGGGTTGTGATCACTCAAGTAAAGAAATTTAGCGACTTTCCTCTTGACTTCATCATTCTTGGGTAATTGGCCTGTCTGAGGTGAGTACTCTTTTTTTTCTCTCGTCTTTTTTTAAGAAAGTGCTTTAAAGTATGGAAGGCCCACAGACTGTGCATTTAATTACTGTTCATATTTCATGCAGTCAAAGTGAATTTCATTTAAAAAGAAAATGATTTACCTATCTTTAAAAAGCTTTAGATACTCTGCTTTGTTTTTCTTCTTCCATGGGCTATATATTTATATGCCCAAAAATGTATCTAGGATATCAAAGTTAATTCTGCAGGATGCTTCTCTGTCTTTTCCTCTTTCATCAAAGAGCTACCAAGTGACAGCCATTCCCTTCAAGTGGGGAGGGAAACGGTCCCTGGAGGGATAATGCTCCATTTCGTTAAGAAGGCTCCCTAGGTTAAGCGGGGTTGAGTGGCTCCAGCTTGGCTCGTATCTCCAACTGTGGACCATGTGTGCACCTGTCCCTGCACCTCTTTTCTACTCCATCTTCTTCTCATTGTGCTTTTTTTTTTTTTTTTTTTGGAACCAGGAATTGAACTCAAGACCTTGTGCTTGCGAGGCAGGCACTGTGCCACTGAGCTATATCCCGGGGCCTCTCCATCTGCTTCTAATTCGTGGTAGATGTTTGTTTTTAAATTGTGTCTGCTACCACTTAACTGACTCTTAAGAGTCTCAGCTATACTTAAGTCTAGGAAGAAATGTCTTCTCCCTTAGCCAATCATGAGAAGCGCATATCCCTGGATTGTCTGGATAATATTAAAAATGTGTCTCAGTTGCAATGCTGGTGATTAAGAAAAAAACAACCCCAATTATCTACGCTCACATTGGGTATGTGTTAACTCTTGTCTTCCTATGCAGATGGCTTATCACTTCAGCTTGGATGGTGCCTCTAAAATGATGTATCCTCTTGTTACCTACTTTCCCTTCAGAATAATGATAGTTTTCAAGAGACAGACTACAAACTACGTGTGTACTAGTGAGTAACTTGGGGGTTAATAAAAAATCAGCCTATTTTTACTTAATTTGCTGGTTCTTATCTTTTCTTTGAAAATGCTGTTGACAGCAGGTTGATGGCGGCTGGTACCCTGACATACCTCCATGACTACCTACTTAAAAGTATATAGCTCTCCCTCCTACTAGGGAATTTATCAACTGAGACTTAAATTAACTTTCCTTTATCAAGGGGTATGCTTTCAGAAAGAAAGATACTAAAGGAAAATAGAAATTTCCCCACCACTACCACCTTCATTTTTGTTCAAGAATAAATGGCCTATAACCCTGGAAAGAATTGAGAGCAACTTAAGTATAAATCTCAATTTTTCCATTTGTTACTAAGTAGCCATAGTAAAGTCACTTAGCCTCTGAATAAGAATTTTAGTTTAATCAATGGAGAAGGTAACTCTGTCAAGGGGATATTGCAAACACTAAGCAGTATAATAATTTTTAAATAATAGGTACTTGATAAATGATAAAGAATGTTGGCTGCTGGTGATCTATGAAAGCTAATTCAAGAAGGATCTCTCCCAGTTTACCCCTTTGTGTACTTTCAAGTGTTGTGGGAAGACCCCAAGAACATAATCCCCAAAATATTGTGTGTCCAGCATCTCCCAGTGCTACAGTTCATCGCTGAGCATGTCATCACTACTTTATTGTAAAGTCTGGCATAGGGTGGGGTAGGGCACAATGACGGGTGAAGGACAAAAGAGGGATCTGCTAGTGGATTTGCTTTAACTAAAGGGTAAAAGGGGGAAAAGAAAGAAAACAGAGAATTATTTTCTGAAGGTTAAGCTCCTGAAAACCTGCCTCAGCATGTTAACGAACAAAGGAAAAACACATACACACAAACACACATACACACACACGTACATATACACACACCTTTGCCAAATTCCTGTTATTTAGTCTGTCAATTCTATAAAGAAGTTTGGTGACAGTGGCTTTGTAAGGGTGAGAAACTATTCCTAGGAGTAGTAGTATCTCCTAATTTAAGAAGACGTGCAACTAGAAAGCAATTAAATCACCTTTTTTGTTAAAATAAGTACCTCTCTGAAGTCAGTTTCAGAGTTTTGCCTCTTCAGTGTAATACTTCCTCATAGTCATTCTTCTACTGAGAACTATCGCGTGGCTTCTTTTATTTCTCAGTGATAATCAGGAAGCTTTCAAAGAATTATTAAACTAAATGGAAAATTCAACGCCTAGGCAAAAGGATATCAGTTTTACTTTTCATTACAAAACAAACCTAAACCTATAGTCACCCTGTCTGTGTGCATCATGTAAATATCAAGTTTCAGAGTTAGAGGAGACCTACAAGAGCGTTATGCAAATAGAAGCCTTACAGAGTTGCAAAATAAGCACAAACCTACTCCAAGATTAGTCACTAAATTCTATACTCAGATAAATACCAGTTAGGAGTGGTATTGACATGCCCCAGGGCTTTACCTTCCCTGAAGGTTGTTGTGAGGGTTGGAGATGACCTGAAGCCCAATCCAACTTGAAGAGTCTATTTTTCTATGACTGCTGTTAACATTTTTTTTTCTTCATTGTGGTAAAATACATATAAGATAAAATCTACCATTTTAACCATTTTAAAGTGAAACAATTTAGACAAATTAAATACATTTACAGATTAAGTGCATTCACTTATCTGCACAACCACCACCATTATCCAACTCCAGAACTTTTTATCACACAATCTGAGGTTCTGTGCCCTTCTTAACCACCTCCCCAGCTCCCATTCTCCCAGCCTTTGGTAACCACTGCTCTACTTTCTGTCTCTGTAGATTTGCCTATTCTAGGTACCCATGTAAGTGATAGCAGATATTATGCATCCTTTTGTATTTGGTTTATTTCACTTAAGATAATATTTTCAGGGTCAGAAATTCCTCTTTCAGACTGTAAAACATTATATATTTATACCACATTTTATCTGTTCATCTGATGGACATTCAGGTTGCTTCCACATTTTGGCTATTGTGACCAATGTCATTATGAACCCTGGCAGATGACGTCTGAGTCCTGACATTCTATGACTAATTTTGAGATTCAGGGACAGCCCAAGCAGACCCAAAGTGCTACTGTCAGCAGTCCATAGGTGAAAAGCCAAGAAAATCATTTTAATGTCACTTTACTCACTTCATGCCACACAAATTACCAGAATGGGATTGATAATTGTTTCAGATAACAGAAAGCGGGTTCACACTCTTTGAATCAATTACCTGTTAAACCAAAACATTCTTCTAGGGTGTGTACTATCTTTGACACACGTGTGATGCTAGTCAAAGGCCAAAGCTAGTGTGCTCACGTAGGGGTTTTTCTGCATACTTCTCCTCCTGTATCTACTCATGGCATCCAGACCACCAGGCCTGAGATCACTGCAATCAATTCAGATCACTGCAAATTCCTGCATTCACTTTGTAACTGGGATGGGAGGAACTTTTCTTTTTTCCTATTTCCTGTTGCTAATTTTCAGGCAGCACCAGTCAGCAGCAGTCTTGACTTTCACAGTTTTCTTTTAAGCCTTTTTGCTTTTTTTCTCATACTTGTTCTAAGGTTTATCAGAGGAAACACTTGCCCTCCCAAGGATGGTCTCCATGCTGTGACAGATTAATCCAAGTGGAGTGGACTTCCTTCAGACAGAGGACACTAATTATTATGAAGGCACTTAGAACACAATGCGAACTGACATCTCACAGACCATTCCCTGCCAACTCTGCATTGTCTTAATGTCAGACCCTGTCAGTTCCCAGCCTTAATTACATCCTGTTTACAAACATTAGGCCTGACTTCAGATGAAGCCTTAACAAAGGTTGACAAAGGTCAGGGTCAAATTGCAAGGATGTTATCTGTCTGTATTTTGCTCTGAATAAACCAGGGGTACAGGGCTGATTTGGAAGATAGCTTTCAGAGCACAAAAATGCACTGTGGTTTCTGGACTATCTAATCTCTGTGAACACATTTTCATCCAATCTGCTAAGCACTGTGGTGGGGAGAGCGGGCCAAATGTAGAGGGCCAGTGATGCTGTGTTATCTAAAATCCCCCAAGGGCAGACATGGCAAAGGTGTCGGGAAAACCCTCCTTCAGCAGGAAGGCCTCATCACCCTTTGCCACTGAAATCAAGAAAAACAAATTCTAAGTGTAAGAGGTGAACCCCAGTGAAAACAAGGACCTGTTTCAGAGACAAGCACACTTCACCTGATATTGTTAAGGTGATTTCTACATAACCCTAACTATTTTTTAATGTCAATGAACAGACCTCTCTTAAGCAAAGAACTCACGCTAAACTTAAAAGGGTCACATTGGATTTGCACTCAAATCTATTAGATTTGGGTGTATTTGAATTTCAATGGCTTAAAAAGTAATTAAAATCATAACTCACCATGTTTTTTAGGTTATAGCCTTGGTCATCACCTGCCAAATCTCTGTATTTTACAAATGAACAGACAGTGGCCTACTGAGGGTGAAAAATTTAACACGACGGGACCTCGCAGCACCCACCCTGGTATCAAAGTCAGGCTACAGCCAAAACCTTCTTTCCCCAATCTGACTCTTCCCCACACTTGGAAGACTTAAAGTTTCATTTATTTTCTTTTTACATTTTATATTCTTACAGAGGCTGGCATTGAGTTACTAGACATCTGCTCAACAACTTACACAATGTACCCCTCAGCCTTGTCTCCCAGTGGATTCACTTATATTCTTTTATCTTACAGGACCCTATCTTCAAGGGCATATGTTTATTTAAATGTTCTTCTTGGAATTTATTCCTCTAAGCCTTAAAACTCCCACAGTGTGCACAAAAGTACTCTGCAGATAATTTATTGGCTGCGTGGGCCCCAGTTGGTTTTCTCACAATAGCAAGACTTTCCTTGCAGTGGATCCAGATCATCTTCTATCTGTTGTACTCTATTGAACTGGCTGGCTCCCCAAATAAATACCTTAAATGAGTAAGCTGCAGGTATATTTCTAACATTGTCCTAAGTGGGTTCCCAGGTTTGAACTGCTTTTTAAAACAGTCTTCTTTTTTCTCCAGTTCCTCCCTCATCCCCTACCCAGCTTCCATACCTCAAACCCTATGCCACTAAGCTTCACACCATGCCTGCTACTTAGTCACCCTGCTAGGAAGTTCATCTAACCCTACAGTTTTGATTTATTGACATCAGTGGGCAACTCTGAACTTTTCAAGCTTAGTCCTCTTACCTCTTTGTCTCCCTTATCTCCATGAGGCACATCGACAGCATGATGTCAACTCCAACACGGTAAGGGGGAGAACAAATCACTGTTGGATCTTTCTTCCAGCCCTGCCATCTTGCATAAGAGAAACACCACTTTTCTGACCCCTAATCTCCACCTTTGAGTTTTTTCTCAGCCTTACCATTTTGACATAGTAAGGAGCTGCATCTCATTAACTGTTTTGTCAAAAGTGCCACCAGGGAACCTGGAACATAGTAGACACTTAGGATATCTGAGGTATGAACAGTGACAAAAATAATGAAAGAATCAATGAATGGATAGATAAACTTGATCAAATCATTGTGTCTGTTCTTTCTCCCCAGCATCTCCAACTTTCTCCTTCATGGCCAGTTGATTTTCAAGGCTTCCTTTACCTAGAATCTGAATTACTACAAGCCATGGTTGCTCTATTTGCCTTAATTTCTCCATCTAATCACACCCAACTGTGACTAGGCACAGAAACAAATACTGTACCAAAAAATGGTGCTTCAGCCTTACCTAAAAAGCAGACCCTGTGCAACTAACCTATCAAATATTCTAATTTATTACTCTAAGTGTCGAGTAGCTGTAGGCCTATGTCCAGCTCCTACCAAGTGTGACTTATTTTGTTCCCCCAGGATAACAATGAAATGCTGTTAACTACCTTTTGACTACAATCCTCTGAACAGGTGTGTGCAGCATAACATTCTGTGGTCTAGACCAGATTTCCCAGCTTAGGCAGGATTATGTCATCTGGGACTCCATCCAAGGTTTGGCTTCAATAAAGACCTATTACTGCCTTGCTGCTCACGCCTCAACCGCACACACAGAGCGCAGGCAGATGAATCTGCCCATCATGTGCAATGTTGAACCCTCTGACGATAAACTTGACTTGTGGCAGTAAAATTGAGGTTACATTGAAATTGAACTGAAATCCCTAGGTGTTAGAGTACTTAAATTTGCCTCACTTACTGTGATGAGCTCTATAATTCAGAAATCAGTAGTTACCGAAGGTTAAAAAAAAGTTGTGCCTTGGGCTGGGAATGCAGCTCCGTGTCTGAGGGCTTGCTTAACATTAGGGAGGCCCTGGGTTCAATCCACAGTGCAAAAAGTAAAGTTGGGGTTTAATACTATTCCACTGCAGAACTGTAGGTTTTGTGCTTCTTCGTGCCTGCCAACTAGTGGCTACAATGTGCAGTGGGACCTTTTGCCAATTAGCAAAGGGAGTAAATGTAAAAGATAGAGATGGGGGTCGGCGGGGG
>NW_004955448.1:18664644-18674097 GCF_000276665.1 Chinchilla lanigera
GGGGGGGGGTAGAGGAAAAGATGAAGGAAAGAATGAATTCTGTCCTGTAAAACCTTGAGGAAGTGTGACAAATCTGGCCTTTTTGCACACATCACATAAGCATGTTAGTGCTAAGTATGGTTAATGATGGACAATAATCATCTATTATCCAAGGCACACTGACACATTAATGGTTCTATTTGTGAGTCTCAGGACAAGATCAATAATCAAGAGCTTTAAAAACACCAGACACACCTGCAACTTCTTCCCACCCCTGAAAAATAACTACTTGCCCTTTTTTCTGTGCATTCATAACCTCAGTCGTATGCACAACTTAACTCTCCCTTCAGAATTGGGTTACAGCCCGTGGCTAACGCCTCCGGAAATATAGACCTAATATTTCACAATAGCTCCACAAGGGTCTGAAAACACATGATTTACTAGCCCAAACAAAAAAATCTAATTTTAGGAGAAAGTAGTTGAGTGGTCACAAGGAAAACATGTCAGTAATCTAGCACATACATTTATACTTTAGGGTGTACAACAATGCAGTGCTCAACTGAACTCCAAAAACCTTGAGACTCTCAAGAAAAGCTTTATAATTCAAGTGCAGGGAGTTTTCTCCAAACAGGAAGAAACACTAAACACACCCAAAAATTCTATAGCTTTTAAGTACAGAGTCAGAGAAAAGACATCATTTTGCAAAATACCTCATTTTGCAAAGCTCATGCTGCCTTATTTGGCAGTGGATTGTTAAGAACAGGGTAAGAGACAGTGACTAAAAGATTCTGTTTGCAAGAAGCCAGGAGTATATGAAAGAGACTTTGAGGACAGGTATATAATTAAATACGAACCCTGAGCCCTCAGAATACAGGAATAAGGATGGATGGAAAAGCAGTTGTGCTCTCAATGACCACTGAAGATTTGCGTGTCTGGATCCAAATGATCATGTTTAATTTAAAACCATGCTAGATCTGATTATAAAGATGCACTGCATGTAAGGTAGGTACAGGTGCTCGCTTCATTCTCCTTTCGTTGGCACCTTGGATATTAGGCACACAGCAGGAGATGAGTGAATATTTATGGCAGGAGTAAATATGTGAGGCTGCACCAGGGGTCTGGACATTATCTCAGGACCTCCTACATAACACACTTTAAAATGATCCCTTTAAAATACCAGAGATCTGATTATTTTTAAATCAACTGTTTTCATAATAACCAATTCTACTTGGAAAATAAGTAGAAATAAGGAATGTAATTTTTTTGCCTCACTGGTGAGCAGTCAAAAAATTTTTTAATCCCATTAGACACAATGATGGATAATTCAGCATTAAAAAAAAAAAAAAGGAGATCAGGATTCCCCATGGCAGCTGCACCCCCATCCCACAATTGAGGGAGCAGTTTCCTGTTGAGAAAAACTAGAATCTGAAGCACCACCCAAAGTTCCTGCCCAGCAGGTCCACCTCAATCCTGTGGCCCTCTAGCCCTTCCAGTTGGAGGAGAGCACAGGAGGAAAGAGAGAGAGATCTAACAGGGGGCTTCGCCACAGGCCAGACCCTGAGGAACAATATTATTTTATGCTCCTATGACAATCTCAACTCACTCACTCCACTGTGTCTGCCCAAATTTCTGAGCAGCTGGGAGCTGGCCAACTCCGGGACGGCCAGCAGCCTAGACAAATAGCAGTCATCATTTATTGATAAAAAGTAAATATTCAGTGCAGCCATACAAAGTAAATATTATTATCACCATTTTACAGAGGAGAAAATTAAAGATAATCTATTCAGCAGGTGATGGAGTTAGGATTTGAATGTCATTTAGCCTGACTCTAAAACATGAGCTGTTTTTTTTCCCTCCACACCAGTCTGTCTCTTGAGTCTTGCATAAGCTCATACTCCAGAAGACAATATGAGCTATGGATGAGGAAGTCTCTTTCACATTCCAAGGAGGCATTATTTTTAAATGAAATCCTTGGTATATCTGGGCCTAATAATTTAAGTTCAATAGCTTAAAATTTGAAGAAAAAAACTAAATATCAAATTTAAAGTAACAAATATTTTAAGACTGTCACTCCACCATGTAGTAAACAGGGAGGCCTCTTAGTAAGAATATCTTGCAAGATTTACTTGTATTTATAAAAACAAATATATCTAATTTTGCACTGTACTTTTCCATGGGAAAAGTTTAAAACATTTTTCAAATACCAATTTTGATATTTACTTGAGGAAGAAAGAAGCTAAAATCTTATGAACATGCTCTATGAAGCATCTCTTAAATAATCTAACTTCCTTTGTACCAAAAGAATTTAGACATGTCAAGATAAAATGCACACAAACAAGCAGTTGAGGGTGTTGCTCAGTGGTAGAGCACTTGCCTAGCATGCATGAGGCCCTAGGTTCTATCTCTAGCAACATACACACACAGACACACACAGACACACACACACACACACACACACACAGTTAAAATAGAATTCCAAAATCCATCCATAAGAAATATTTTTAAAAACTCGACAGTATGGCTATTACCAATAAAGCACTGAATGCAGTGTTCAGCTTCTTAAAAAACAATATGACAGAGGGAAAATGAGTTATACACAATTCTAATTTCCAGTAAAAAAGACTTCTGTGGGTTGTTGGTTAAGACACCTTGAATAAGACAGTGGATAATACCTTCTAACACTACTTTGTAGGATATACATACATGGATCATCTTTATGTGATTTTACTTAAATTGGCCCTCAATGAAGTTGAGGGAACATCATTAAATGAAGAAGCAGTTTGTTTCAGGTGTAATTCTATTTTCCTCCACATCTATCATACTTTATTTTTTACAGCATGAATAGTAAGTATACTTGATTTCTTCCATTTCTTTCTCAATACTTTTTTTTTATTATTTTAGAAATAAAAGGAGGAAAATACTAACAGATCGACAACGTTTTACAAAATAGCAAAGGATCAGTACAGACATTACAGAGTTACATCAACACTTTTTTATTGTCTTCTAATTTTTAGCAATACGGTTCCACCCCATTTTTAAGGCAGCAGTCATGGACCATTTGGTGTGTACCTAAAGCCCTGTGCTGAGTATGTATTCTCTTGATTCAGAGACTCAAGACTGTCAAAAAACTTACACTCAGTGTCAGAGACCAGCGTGTGAGACCAGGCTTCTAGCAGGGTTTGGTTCCAGAACCAAGCTCTTAATCACAATCCTACAGATCCTTCTTCATAATCTGCTTGCTGCACAAGTTTGTAACATTTTTATCTGTTTCCAAAGTCAGATAGATGCAAATATATTCTGGAAGGATCAATATTTTTCTTAGGTCAGCTCTTCAAGAGCAGGGTCACAGAGGAAATTGGACACGAGTTGCTTTTGATTAGTCAAAGCATTTGAAATCATAACCTGAATTTTTTCAAACCAAACACACTGCACACAAATACCACAACATGCTGGCAAATGTGAAAGGTCTAAGTAGATGATAGGAAGTCATACTTTATGTCACAGGTAATAGGAACTTTCTCTGCAAGTCACCAAACAACCCAAAGCCAGTTGAAAGTAACCAGTCATCACGGATAATGTTCTAGATGAAATCAGTTAGTGATTAAACAGATACGTTTAAAATACCATGAGCTATACAACAAAAAACCAAAAGCAATTATAATCATCATTGCCCTGGCAGGAACCCCGAGGGAGACCAAGAACCAAATGATAAAGGGGCCAGTATTACCTCTTCAATCTTGGTGACTACTTCCAGATGAGCTACTTGGCACAAGGAGAAAATAGAGCTAAAAATTCTGACTAGCTGTTGGATTTCAGTTAGAAATTATCAATAGATGGGTCTCATTCACAGTGGGGATGTTGATTGTGTTGCCTCTTTGAAGCAGGTTACATCTTGGAATCTTGAGAAGACTCATCCATTAGGCATCTTAGCATGTGGCCATTTTAAGTCATTTGAAGGTGAAAAAAGTTACGGTTAAACTGTTCTATAAGAATCATAGACAGAAAATGTCTTCTAGGGCTTACAAATAAGCCCTTTTCTTCAGAAAAGCCTAAAACATACTCTGAGCCCTAAAGTTTGTCATTAATCCATTGACAAAAACAAACAAACAAACAAACAAACAAAAAAACCCTGTAGAATTATTGCTATTTTGAGAGCATGAGCAGTGCCACAGTTAATAGTGCTCCTAAGTATCATCTTCTAAGAACACACCCGATGGGCACAAAGGGACCCTGAGAATTTCCATCTATTCATGTGCTCAGGAATTGTGCTGGGTACTAAGGGTTCAATAATTTTAAAAAAACACAAGAACATCTCTTGTTCTAAGAGGAGTTCACAGTCCAACAGAGAAGTAAGACACAAAATTTCAAATTATGCATAGCTATTTAACCAAAATTATGTTAAGAAAACGGCTGACAAATACAGTAGTGGTATTCTCTGGTTTAACTTTAAAAGTCTCAGATTCAGAGAGGACTATGAGATATTAGGTTGCTGAAAATATTCACCCCAAAATTCTTCTTTAAATAAAGCTTAGAAGCATTTTCCCTAGGGTTCTGGACCTAACCTTCTGGTAAGTGGACTCCTTGCTGTGTTTCGTAACCAAGTTCAAAATCATGGTAGCCACTGGCGAGCCAGTCCTTGTAAATTCAAAGTCCTAATTGTATAAATATTTATATACTATATATTTCACTTTCTCCCAGTTTTGTTTTTGTTTTTTTCCTTCCCATCTTCATATTTTACAGACATCATCATAGTAACACCAGTTTAAATTTGCCAACCAGAGTGATAAAATCTTGACTTCCTGTTTCCTTTCTACAACTAGTAAAATATAAATAAAATAAAGAGAAACACTTCTTGTGGGTAGAACAAGGCATGTTTTTAAAGGAAAAATATAGAAAAAAATTTGTCTAATTTTAAAAACAACTGCTATGATCTAGCCAGAATCTAAAACTCTGAGTCATATATTATGAGATTTTAATAAATCTAAGAATGACTATTATCCAGCCCTTTGTCTCACAGATGAGGATTAGGTAATGTGCTGTGACTAATGTGTGAAGGCCTTATTGTTTTGACTCTTGAGACACTGGATGTGGTGTAATCAAGCACGTGTTGGCTTTAGCATGGAGCCCACTGGCTGGACAGAAAGCATCTAAATACACCACGTTATATGCAAGTGCAGAGCTCTGAATAGTCACACTCAAATTAGCTGATAAGTCATTACTCTTAGGAGTCAGGAATAGAAAGTAGTTCTACACATAAAACAGTGTGGTTGTGACACTCTACGCCATAATAAGTAAAATGCCCAACAGTTCCTGACACTCGGCAGAGACTCTACCTTAAGGACAAACCCATCACAAAGATTGCAAAGGGAAGGGAAGCTGCATAGCTTCTTATCCTTATAACAACTCCCTTAATCAAGTGAGAAACAACCATCAGCTGGGGAAGACTCTTTTGCCCATTTTTTTCTACTGCCCACTAAAATGGATACTCAAGATTTTTGACTGCTCAGCATCTATTCTCTATTCTGAGAACTGCAGCCATTTTCATTTAGATAATTAACACTTGCCCACTCCCAGACCTGGTTCAGGTAGGGTTGACTCCATCCTGTCTCACCCCAAACTCCAAAAGACCACACAATCCAGCCTGGCCAATGGGCACATCTATCCCTGGGCCATCCTGACAGGTTCAAGGCTGAGCATGTGACGCAAGCCAGGCCAAAGTCATCATGCGAGACTTTTATAACTATCACTGGGAAAGAGGAGTTTTACTTGCTAGTAACCTGGAACTTCCTAGCATCACATCAGGAAGAAAGAGGACCTGAGAAGACAACCAACATGGAAAAAGCCTGAGGCAGAGATGGGAAGAGCGTGTAAGCCATCGTGACATCACTGATCCCTCAATTCCGCGCTGCCAGAGCCAAACCTATCTGCTTCAATATTTTATTTTCTGAAGCCAATTTGAATTGGGTTTTATCTTTTGCAAACACAAGTGTCCTGACCAATATTTTCCTTTCTCTAACCCTATTCCCTTCCCATCCCCTCCTCCTTGGGTTTCCATGCTATAGGCACCAAAGGATCTCTACTCTGATCCTGGCTCCTTGTAACTTCTCTAAGTGTCAGTTTCCTCAGAATAGTGGGTGGGAGCCATATCTTTGCTATCTAGTGATATTGAGATCCATTTATCTTGAAGAGTGTTGATACCATTGTTAAGATCATTAAAATAAAAACATCCTGGTAATTACACAATGTTTTCAAAAATAAAATATTATCACTTGTTAAAAATTCTGGGATTAGTCATTTTTCTTTTGGTTCTTTTAGTCTTCTATGTTGTCAAACATGAATGCAGACCCCTATCTAAAAGGTTGCACTGCCCAGTTGTCTAGCCACCTTTGTAAAAACTTGAAATCTTACTCTAAACAAAAGACTCGATATGTAGGAAAATGGAAAAAGTTGTGATGTGGTAATTTAGGTGTCTGAAATAACTGGCTTTAAATCCAGCTCTACCTTCCATCCACCTCCAAGCCCATTGTGCAGCTCTAACCATGTCAGCCAATCACTCAGAGCTTCGGTTTACTGATATGTTTAGCAGACAAACACCAAGTCTTTTGGATTACTGTGAAATTAAGCCATGCACACAGGGCTCTGCATAGATGAAGCTTGGTAATTGTGAGGACAATATTGATCACTATTAGTACTACTAAAATCACAGGTGCACAGGGGTCAAATCTGAAAAAGATAGCCGGAACTGGCATGATGAAACAGAGAAACCTGGGATCACTGTGGCAGAAGAGGGTAAGTGGGTCACAAAGGCCTGGAGCCAAAGGACCAGACACAGCAGTCCTGCCTCTTCACTTGTAACTTGTACGTTTTCCAGGATCCCTAATCCACACTTCGAGCTTCTCAAGCTCAGGATGAGTCTTGATTCCTTTTATATTCTGTCTCTTTGGAGGTGATCAGTAAATGTTCACTATGATTTGGATATAATCATCTTTTGTCATAGAGGAGAGCTGTCTCTACTTTTTGGTGTCCATTTCCAAAATGAGGTAAAATGAGAAAAATTTTCAAAATAATGAAAAAAAATAGACAAATCCTGTAGCATGTGCTTTTTCATGGGAAAAGCAATTTGTAAATTCCAGTTCATATAAAAATGTCAACTGTATACAATGGGATATTATTCAGCTATAAAGAAGGATGAAATCTTGTCATTTGCAGCAAAATAAATAGAACCAGAGGACATTATGTTAAGCAAAATAAGCCAGACATAGACAGACAAGGACTACATGTTCTCTTTTGTATGCAGACGTTTAGAAATGTCTATCTGAATAGATAATAGCAATTACTAGAAATTGGGAAGGGGATTGGGGGAGGGTAAAGGCAGGCTGCATTTGATTAGCATATGCTGTACGCATGAACATACCACACTAAACACAATAATATATATCATTAGTACAAGTTAATAAAGTGAGATAAAACACATGAAAAAGAAAAAAGCTGGTGTTCTAAAATGCTCTTAGTATCTGCAGATCCCTGGCATCTTGAGACATGTGACAGTTAGTGTCCTAGGATGTGTGGTTCCTATAAGTTTGTTAGACATGTACTTTCTCAGGCCTGATCCCATCCTTTGAATAGAAATTCTGTCAGAGAGACCCAGGAAGAGGTTCAGGAATTCTGGTGCACACTAAAGTGTGAGAAACACTGCTTTGCTTAAAAAACAAAACAAGAAAATATGAAAGTAAAGGTTCTAAGACTTCTCATAGAGGGAAAAATGGCAACTACAATTAGAGCCTTATTTAATCAGATAGTTTTGTTTTTATGCTTCCTGTGGCAAAATACCTCAAAATTATTTGCTAAAATGCATATTGTTTAAAAATGAGTGAGATCACCATCTCTGAACTTAAAAAGCTCTAGTTCCCTTTCTTCAGAGACCAAAGAGCAAGCACAAGGGGAAACCACTTGCCACAGTGGGTCAGAACCAGGCCCCTCACTATCCTCTGAGAGATACGGAGTTCATGGGAATGCTGTCTGTGAAGGTTCTCTTGTTGATATCATGATAGACTGGGCACCCATCTGACACGGCTGAGAGTCCCAAACCTACAGCACTAAAGCACTGTAGGTTCAGCCTCTTAAGAGCTGATGTGTGGTGTGACCCCAGGAAAGTAAACCAGGTATGTGTAGCATCTGCTCAGCCATGATCAGATGCTCTCCGCTCTTGCACTAACCTAGACATTTTAGTCCTGGACATTCACAAAGATTACATGTCATCACGGTGAATATAGAAGGAGAAGGTATGATAACAGTAAAAGGTATAGATGTGGCTGGTGTAAACCATTACAGCAGAAGAAACAAAACAGAAATTTAGGTCATATAATCTTCTGATACGTAGGACAAGACAACTGCCCAGCATTTGATCAGATTTTGTAAGTAGTATTCTGAAGTAGTAAATGTTATTAGTAATAAGTATATGCAAATTACTCATACTCTTACAAACTTGCAAAGGTCCCAGAGCTTAGTGCCACATCCAGCATTTAAAACAAAACGTGAGCACCCCAATTATGGATGTTTCTATGACTTTCCCAGCATAACAGACAGGAAGAGACAAGTATGTCACGTTATAGGTAATTTTTAATGGTCACCACTTTTTAAAAATTGACATTAAGGTCAGCCTAGCTGAGCTCTTTTTTTATGAAACAAAATTTGATGATAATATACTGAGTAGAAAGGCATCCAAAAGCAATTTGCACTCTCAGTCAGGCCCAGGGAAACACCAGTGGGGACCACCCGAGTGCCGTAGGAAAAGGACAGTAACGGGTCTCGGGCAGTGCCTCTGACCTCAGCTCCGGGCCCTCTAAAGAGGGCTTGTTCTTTTTAGCACTTTCTCCAGATTTCTCTGCTACTTCTTCTGGAAAGGAGAAATCTTCTCCTGGAAGATCAGTGTCTCTCGGTGGCATTCCAAAGGAAACACCCCAGCACGTCACTTTCTCCCTCAGCACTTCACAGAGAGAAAGAGGACCAGGTCGACTTCACCCTTTTACATCTCGGGCACTGGGGCCCGTGTTGCAAGTGTACATGGAAGCCTTTATGCCTGTCTCCCACCCTGGGCTCAGCACTCAGGCACTGACCGCGAAGCGAAGCATGAGGAGACCCTGCATATCCAACCCCCAGCTTCTCTAGGCCATTTGTTATCTATATAACATTAAAAAAACCGAAAAAAATCCAACCAGAATCTCTAAAAAGCATTGCCAGATTAGCAAATGAAAGTATTAAGCCCGCAGTTACATTTAATTCTCAGATAAATCAGTAATTTTTTACAAATATGTCCTAGATATTGCATGACATACATATACTAAATACCAATTATGTATAAGTATTTATCAATAATATAAAATTAATTTAAAGAAGCAATCTGTATTTTATGTAGCTACCTTATCCCTAAAGCTATCAAGCTATCAAGCTTTCTTTTTTTTTTTTTTGGTTTTT
>NW_004955448.1:18674197-18691554 GCF_000276665.1 Chinchilla lanigera
CTTTTTTTTTTTTTTGGTTTTTCTCCGGTACCAGGAACCGAACTCACGACCTTGCGCTTGCCAGGCAGGCACTTTTGCCACTGAGCTAAATCCCCAGCCCAAGCTATCAAGCTTTCAATGAGGAATTTTTCTCCTGAAGCCAAATATTAGCTTGGATAGAAGAGAATATGAGAATTCAAAATCTGAACTTTTTAAAATATATATAGGGGTTTCTACAGTCTGCTCTTGGCTTACTTTGCAATTTTTCTTTATGGTAGGACCAAAGTCCTTCATTTCCTCTTTACAAGTACAGATTCTGCGTTAAGAGTTGCACAAGGTTACAAAGCAAAGTGAGAGCTGGGATTCAAATCAAGATCCTCCGGCATTTTGTCGTGGGCTCTGTCAATTACTAGACTAAACAAATGTAAGAGAAGGAAGAATTTAAGAGATTGGCTAGAAAGCCCTGGTGTAGCAAGCAAAATTACCTGGTGCAACCACGAACACTCTTCTGTTTTTCTGCCTAAGTAAGCAATCACCTACCTGTGTTCTTCACAGGCTGAGAGAGGCCATTAAGAAATGAAAGTGAGTTTAGATTTCACCCTGGAATGTTTGGATTTGACATTTTGCATTGCATGTCTAGAAACTAAGGTAAGCTCGCCGCTTTTAGCTATAGGACCTGGGTGCCGCTGTGATTTAAGCAAACAACACTAGCAAATTTAGGAAAAAGTGGTAGAATAACTGTTCACTCCTTTCCGTACTTAATTGAGTCATCTTTATTTCTGAATGTACTAACGCTTTGTTTTACTCTGTGAACCAGTAGGTGTGTAATGAGGTAGACTCTCCTTGTGAATACATTTAGAGAAATTTTTGGGTAATGATGGCAAAATGTTCACCTTCCCAACATTAGCGGTCTCAGCATGCGCCTTTTTTCCAACTCCAAGCAAAGCAATAGCTTGAAACACTCATATTAGAAAATTACAGAAAATGGAACCACATAGCTCTTGCTTTAAAAGACATATATGAGATTAATCTACCACAGCTAAGACATTCCAAGTCCAAATCCTTGTCCAATACACCCGAAAATCAAGTGTTCAGCTATATTTGCCACATCAAAGGAAATATTTGAGTTTCTAATATCACAGAACAAACTAGTAATTCTCATCTGCCTGTTCATTTTTAGAAGCTGTATGAAGAGCAACAATTGTCTGTGACAACTGTCTGTGAGGAGTGTTGTCAGAAATTCCAAACTGTCCCCGAGCTGTGGCAAGAAAGTTCAGAGACTGTTATTGGTTAATGACACCAGGATAAAAAAGGTGTATAGTGTTACAGTGCTGAGCTAGTAGAGTGAGGGATCAATGCAAGGAGGCAAGGAAAATTTATACACTTTATTGATTTTAAATTTTACATGTTCTGCTATATGAGTAAATCTTTTGTAGTAATTCTAATGCTTTGAAACATTGTAAATAACAAGGACTGTGGGGAATTCAGAACAGCCATTTTTCCACTCTGAAAGTATATGGTCTTTAATGCATATTGGAAGAAATTGAGGTAATGAGATACCTTAAGCTAACTTAAGTCAGAGCTAATGTTTTGGTTGTGTTTTGTTTTGTCTCCAAAAATCGAGCATGTATTAGGTAGTGAAGTAATTCCAGGTAGCATTGTACTTAAGGAAAATCATAATTAAATTGACCCTATTGTATAACACAAATCCAACATATCCTGTGTAAACTCAGAAACAGGTGGCCCTTTGTAAAAAGTAGCTGGCTGCTAACCAATAGCAGCAGTTTTCTCACACAAAAACAAATACACTAGAAGAAAACACTGAAACAATGGTTGATTTAGGATTCCACAAGCAAGAACTAGGTTGGATTTGAAATCACCCTTTTACATTTAAAGTCCCTGAATCTAAAACCTGTAACACTGGGCAGTAGGTGAGTCTGATTCCAGACGGGCAGTTGAGTAAGCCAGTCAGGTTCCCAGAGCCTGCTGTCTTATTAAAAGTAATTGCAGGCCTTGGTCATTTGCAATTTTCAATCATATATGTAATATAAAAAATGACAGACATGAAGGGGGTAAGGAGGAGTTTTATATTTTTATTGCAGTTAGCCGGACTGACACTTAAGAAAACGTTTTGACACATTCAAGTGTGAGTAACAAATCTGTCCACTGATTCATAAGCCACATGTTTACTTAGAGAGGCCTAGTCCAATAAAGGAGGATCAAAATCCCAAGCGCTTAAGTCCGTAAAATTCCCTAAAGTGAAATAGCACCAGCAGAACACATTCTGACTTTCTTAAGATGCGTAAAGATTTTCAAATAAGAATATAAACCTCTCTTACCATTTTTCTCATTTTTATAAGACTTGTTTTATTCTCTTCTTTTTTTGCACATGTACACTATTTTTTAAATTCTGAGAGGACACACATCTACCTTTCCAATATTTAAGCTTGAAGTGAGTACAATGAATTAAACTCTGATTTTTTTTGTAATTATGGGGTGTCCACCATACTTGCAGAGAAGCCTTGTTCTCCACCAACTCTGAGTTTTTTCTCCTATTGTGTTACCCGTCACATACATACTGACTACTTAAAATCATGACTTGCCAGACATGCTGGTGCTGGAATCCCAGCACTTGGGAGGCTGAAGCAGGAGGAGCAGATCAAGGCCACCCCAGGCTACATAGGGAGTTCAAGACTGATCTGAACTGTATGGTGAGACCCTGTCTCAAAAATAAAAATAAAATTATAAAATCATGGCTCTACACATTTGCAAAGACCTAAGAAAAATGATGGTGATCCTGAAACACATCCCATTCAGATGAGAGAAAATAGTTTCCATGTTTGTTAAAATGTGACAAGAGTTCTGTTTCTTCAGGCATCTGATGTGAGCTATTTGAGAATGGAAATCAAGATCGATGCAACCATTAATACTTAAAATGTATGCAATGTATGATTAGTGTCTTAAAACAAGAAATCTCAAAGCAGTGTTTGGAAGAATGACCCAGCTCCCAGAATGGTCACGGGGATAGGCAACCCTTGTGTGCTGGAGTGGAGAGGGGCCTCCCTGGGAGGAGAAGGGGACTGGCTGGAAAAAAAGAGAAAAAAAGACATCTAACTCTAGAATCGTGAAGTTAATTTGGAACCTTCATTAAAGTCTGTGTATCACTACAGCAGCATGATCTCAACAGTTTGAAAGGTATCCTTCGCCAGCAAAAGGAAAACATTATTTTTAAAGGAGTAAAGAGAT
Organism: Chinchilla lanigera; assembly: GCF_000276665.1. Lineage (NCBI taxonomy): Eukaryota > Metazoa > Chordata > Mammalia > Rodentia > Chinchillidae > Chinchilla > Chinchilla lanigera. The sequence continues at coordinate 18,677,423 of NW_004955448.1, forward strand.
TGATGCACCACTGTGGACCACTTAAGCCACATGCAGCTTCAGTCTTCAGTATTAATCTACGCATGATGGCTTTTGCATATGGCGCATAATTAAACATTTTCTTTTCAGGGCCTTATAGAATCTCCATATGTTTTTAATGGCATCACATGAATGTTTTTCTTAATAATTCTGACCTCCTGCTCCTGAATCTTCAACATTGTTTTTTGTTCCAAACATCTTTTCTACAGAGGCTGCATTGTGCCAGAGGTTGAATAAAGCTCTGCGAGCCTGACAGTAGGTAAAGACACACACACAGACTCACACACACTCACTTTTCCAGGCTCCTCTCTCTTCCTTTGCATTCTGTGTTGCTGCTGGCACTGGGGAAAGACACATGAGGAAGCAAAGACAAGGGAAGGACGTAGGCCCTGAGTCACAACTCCACTGTACCCTTTCCTCTGGAGGACTGTGCTGACCTGTGACACAGGTCTGGCTTTCTGTTGAGGAATGCTTGCTGGGCCTACTTAGGTGTGCACATGTCAGTGAGGTGGGTTGATTTTGCCACGACTGCAGCAAAGGGTTTGCCCGATGCTTTGAGGCTGCACACACCGTGATTTGCTGACTCGATACCTACTGCCTAATGAGAACAGGCTTTCTTCTTTTGAGCAGAGGTCTATTTTCTGAACCAAACCCCTTCAGACATGCCCCATAAAACTGAAATAATGAAATGTTCACCATTTGGCTTAGTCAGGCACATTTTGAGCTGTAAATCAGAATCACTTCCACTTCAGGTGGTATAAATGCAACCCAGTGATCAAACATACAATCAAGAGAAGACACAGGGATACATTAATAATTTGAGACTTTCATATGCATGTCCACTCAGGATTGGTGCCCACAATCTCAAATATAGAATATGAGAGACTCTACTGGAAGAACAAGTAAATCAAAGAGAAGAATGTGCTCCACTGTTGTTCAAATATAGCCTTGAATTTGCTTTATCCCAACATAAATTCTGGAAAATCACAAAGATAATAAATAACTCACATTTGAATCATAAGTCTCCTTTAAATTAAGTGTTTGAACTCAGATCCAAGTTTCAAAACATAATATATTTTTTAAAAAAGAAAGGGTTCTCACACTCTTTCCATATTTGTCATCTTGAAATCTGATGATGTGAATGAACAAAATGGAAATAGTAAAAGAAACAGCTTCCTTCTGCTATTCTCCTCATTGAACTTCATTTATTTACAGATGGCCAAGTGGCTATGAAGGCATGTGAAACTCTCCTGTTATTAAGAAGTGAGCTTTATCAAAAATTTCAAAGAACTGATTTGTATTTCAAAATTCCACAGATGATGTGCCTTAAACAGAAACAACCACTCTGGAAATGCTTAAAACATATTCAGCCCAAACAAGGGCAGAAACAAATTATCCAGGAATGAGAATGCTCTGGTTTTCACTGGTACACTAGCATTTGTTGTTGAACTTGCCTGAAACAACAAATAATCTTTAATGCCCTCTTTTGTTAATGTTTCCAAATAAGCAAAAGCACTGTTAAGAGACCCAAACCTTACGCTTTTTTCCCATCTGAATTGCTGAAGGAGAATTTATAATGTGGCAAATATAACAGTAAGAGAGAAAGTTCTGGAAATGAAGTGACTAAATACAAATTAAGAGTAGGGTTTTTTTAAAAAACTAGTTGACCTTTCCCAAGTCCAGACTCCATTTCAGCTGCTGGCTCTCCTAGCCCGAGTCAAAGGGTGAGCTGCTGAAGCATCAAAGCCACAAGGTCCAACAAGCTCATAGTCCATTAAGGACTCTCACATCAGTGTTCTCTTCTAGCTTCACACAGCTGGGCAGCCTTGGTGAAAACTCAGATCTTTCTTAAAAGGCTTTAAGGCATGGACAGCATCAGGACAGCACTTCTGATCTTCGCTCTAAAATTTGATTGAGGAAACTTCCCCTCCTTCCAGAACAAATTGTATGCACAAAAATAGCTTGGTAGTATTTCCACATCTGATGCAACCTTCCCCTCTAACTTGTTAACTGCCAAGGCTTCCCACAGGCAAATCTCAAAGCTTTACTGCTGTGAGCCCAATAAAAAGAAGCCAAAGCAGTGATGAGTATAATTCTTCCCCCTCCCAGCATCTGAAAATTGATTGTAAAAATAAGCACTACTTGTATGTCTAAGAACCATTTTAGATCCAAGTGATAAGAAGTTTGAGAAGTGCTATACTATTAGCTAGCTGAGCCTGATTTTCCCTCCCTTCCTTTGGTATTAGTAAGCAAAGGCCAGCCTTACTCCTGAGAACACAGCCCAGACACAGGCCCTAAAGCAAGGAATAGACAGAACCTTGTCTTTGTCTTTGTAACTGTCTTTGCCCATCACCCAGGACAGGAATGAGCCTATACTGTCCTCATCTGCCTACATGCAACCGTTTCATGGGCACTATTCAGGACCAAGCACATAGTTCCTGCTCTCAGAAAATCCAAGATCGAAAGAAGGACACACTTTAAGCACAATACAAAATGATAAGGATTATGGCACTCAGAAACCAAATGGTAGGAAGGACAAAAGTGGGGATTGCTAACTCTGTTGGGATGGAGAAATTTCACAAAAGAGATGACATCTAAGCTGGCACCTCAATGTGTCTACAGAGTAGAAAAGGCAGCGAGATGTGAAGCTAGAAATGTCCTCAGAAGAGAACACGGCATGTACAAAGGCAGATCAGCAGCTCTCAAACTCATATTCATTGGGGATGTGTCATTCAGTGCAACTTCCAGGACCTTGCTCCCAGATTCTGGTTCTGATGGTCTAAGTTGGGGACATGAAGTTTATATCTTTTAATTAGTAGGTAGATTTTAGTAACTCTTAGGAAAAAGCACCTAGCCAGGGTCACAAGAGGCCTTAATACATTTGAGGGGTGAAAAGAAATTCACTAAGGATGAAACATAGATTTAAGAGAATGAAAGTGGGTTGAGAGAGCTGGTCAAGCACGCTGCTTTTGCAGTCTCTAAGCCACTGTGAAGCCCTGCTAATGAGACCCCGGGCAGCTTTAGAAAACAAGAATCGCACTCAGAGCTGTGCCAGGGTCTGATTCTAGGGCCACTTGGGGGAGGGTACACAGCACAGCCGAGGTTAAGGGGAAGGAGCAAAGCTTAGATAACCCAGCTTCCCATCCCAGCTCTGCCACTTCCTGACTTGGTCAATGATCAGCCATTTGAGGCCTCAGTTCTTCCTCAGCAAAATTAGAATAATCTAGGTTGAGAATCTCTAATCCAAAATCGAGAACCCAAATTCTCCAACATCCAAAACCCTTGGAGCACTGACATGCAGTCACAGACAGAAAATTCCACATCCCAAAACTTTGTTTTGTGCACAAAATTGCCTAAAACATAGTATAAAATTAACTTCAGGCTGCATGAAAAAGTGTAGGTGGAACATAAATTAATTTTTTTTGTTTAGACTTGGGTCCCATCCCCAACATTCCTCATTACTTATATGCAAATATTTCAAATTCTAAAATGCTTCTGATCCCAAACATTTGAGACAAGGGATACTTGCTCTGTAACACAAAAATATCGGGATAGTTCTAAAGGTTAAACAGTATAATATACATGTCATGCCTATCTCAATATCTTACATATGATATATCTATCATTTATAGAAAATTCAGGTAAATACAGAGTGTACCAAAAATGTATACATCAGGAAAAGAAAAAATTACATAAATATTTTAATACTAAATTTACTGAGGCATCATGAGAGTAATACAAGTTACCTTTGGCCTCTACAATTATAAAAGATGCTCAGGGGCTGGGGATTTAGCTCAGTGGCAAAAGCGCCTACCTGGCTATAGCGCAAGGCCGCGAGTTCGGTTCCCGGTACCGGAGAAAAAACCAAAAAAAAAAAAAAAAAGATGCTCAAAGTGGTGGCCATTCCAGACATTTATTAGTATGGCAAATTGTTGAAGTATGTATACATTTTTTGACAGACTCTATATATTTAAAAAGATGATTTCAAATTCAGAAAATCATGGTTTGCCTGCATGAAAAAAAAAATGTAGTATAGCCCCAGTATGGAGTCTTCCCTACAGGTTGCCATGCCTAAATGTCACTTAGCTGTCAATACTTCAGATCCCCGGGACCTTGGCTCTCATTTTCTACTGTGAATCCCATTCAGCATCACCAGCCACTTTTTGGAGTTGGATGCCCCCCACCTGACATGGGTTATCTGCCCACCCAAAGCTACTACAAGTAGCTTCTCACAGCTCCTATCTCTCCTAATCACACATAATTCCAACTCTATCCCAGTGTCACCATCATTGTTTATGACACGTGGCACTGTACCTGAATACAATTAATTTATCTACCAAAGGTGAACTTAACTGACTGTCCCATGAAACTCTTGATTGCCCAGCAGAAACAAATCAGAGCAGAGAGGGAGAGAATTCTTGACTCTGAAGATGGTGAATAACTGCCTGCAACCCCTGCTCCCCATTATATTATCAGTAGTAAGCCCCTAACTTGAAAGGCTATTCTGGAGTTTTAAGGCATTTTCCTCCACTTTCTCTCATCTTGCCACCACCATAACCTCACAAAAACATTTTCATTTCACAAATGGAAAAATATTGAGCTTCAGAAGAATTAGATGGCTTAGTCACAGAGCCCCTAAAGTACAAAGACTTGAACCCAACCTCCTGACTGTGGCATAAGTTCCCCCTATTGCTCTGCATCTGCTCCTTCTCATGATCTGCCTACTTTGGCCCTCATTAGGAGACCTAATGAATATTCACAGATCCCACACTCCCACATAGATCACAAATTTAGATTCATATGAAATTAAATCCTGTGTACTGTATAGCATTAGAAATAAAAGTCTATAATAGAGCTAGAAATCTGTTTCTTAGGAAGGGATCATTCATTCTAAAGACATTAAAAAATTAGTTGGGCTCCTTACTTACATCAATTGGGATCACATTTGGAGATTCGGCTACTCAAGATCATACACTAGAAAGAATATATTTTGAGCACAAGGATTTTTGTTCACAATCCTGAGTTTCCCTCTCAACTGTTTGCATGATCTTAAGCAAGTTTCTGAAATTCTGGGTCTGATTCTTTTTTAGTCTCAAGAGATGATCACCCCTAAATTCAAGTGTGGTTGTACCGCAATAAACATCACAAGCCTCACTTAGGAATCTCCTAGAAGTCCTAAATAATTCTTACTCCACCTATGCTAAACCAGTGTCATCAAAATTTAGTATGCATGAGAGCTTCTTAAAACACAGCTTGCAATCCAAGCATGACAGCACATTCTTATAATCCCAGATTTTTGGGAGACTGAAGCAGGAGGATTGTGAGTTCAGTACTAGCTTGGGCAACTTATTGATTTAGTGAGATCTTGTCTTATAATAGAAAAGGGCTGGGGACATAGCGCAGTATAATGGCCCTGCACTCAATCTCCAATAGCACAAACAAACAAACACAGCTTGCTGAGCTACCCAGTCCTCAGAGTTTCTGATTCAAAAAGTCTAGATGAAACCTGAGAATCTGCATTTCAAACAGGTTTCACCAGGGAGGTTGATATACTGGCCTAAGGATCTCACTTGGAGAAACACTGTTCTGGAGCCAGACCAAGGTGTCATGCATTGAGAGAGAAGTCACTGGCCAAAACTTCCTAGAATAGCTATGCTAAGCTACTAGCTGTCAACCAACAACTCACAAACAAAGCCACCTCGGAAAACAGAGGGCCAAGGAGCCACAATCCTGCTTTCTTCATGTACTTAGTGTCATGGCTGCATCAGGGAAAAGAGTCTATGCCAGATGAACAATTAGTTAAAAGTCCTCATAATTAAGACCTTCAGAAACCTCTACACAGGATCTCCACTCCTGAAAATTTGCTGCCTGATAAAGTCCCTGAAAGTCTGTGGGAGAAGCTAGACCAGTATTTCAGTGAGAATCTGACTGAGGCACTCGACCAATTGTCCAGCAGCCCCTAGTGAGATTTCTGCATTGCAGTCACCACGAATCACCCCACTTCTTCCATTTCCCCACATCCACCCCCCAAACACACAAATGTACAAAATCTTTGGGAAGTGTAATTAGGGCAATTATTTAAGAAATGTACCAGCAATAGCTCATTTTTGCAGATAAACATTTTTCTCAAAGGGTGGTGGACTTTGCTTCTTGAAGAGAACAATAAATGCCCAGAAAACATATTAACCCTATTTTATGCAGGTGGTATAGACAGTATATTCTCTTTTGTTTCTAGATATGAACAATACATAAAAATGTGATGAACGGACCTTGGTATATATATGGTTCTGTTCGCAGGAAGAAATGTGTAATATATCTCTATTTTGCTGCAGCCGGATTCCACCAAGCCATCAATTTCCACTATATTATCTGATGTTTGGTTCAGTTGGAATATTAAGCAGCCACCAGATTTTGAACTCTTCATTTCCTCATGTATTTGGCCCTTCAATGATCAAGTTCTCTTTTTTTGTGACTATAGATATATATCAGACCTTGAAATCAACTTTCTTTGTTTTATCAAGACCTGGTGCGTAGTGATTCTGATCTATCATTTTTACAACAGTCTCTTCCCTGCGGGCTCCAGGTCGTGATGGTGGCATTGCTACGATTTATGGTGAGGACTGTTGATGGAAAATGTATGCTCTTTTTGATTTTCCTTCTTTCCAACACCTGGTTCTTATTTTCCCAACTCTAGCTTCTGCCATTTTAAGCATTATTTACCATTTGCTGAAATGCACGGGTCTATTTGTAGGGAGATGTGTAAGGTGTGTGTATTTTTACAGCTGCCTATGATTTTCCCACTTATCAACCCAATTCTGATTTTTTTACATTTTCTTATGCTGTTAGTGTCCTGGAGCTCATATTCACTTCTTATTTGCCTTATCTGCCAAGACATAGTAGCTCTCCCAGAAAAAGAAGAAAATGCAGGCGGGTTAAGTTCCTCACAGAGGTTTGTGAATTGGGTCTGTGGTGCACACTGTAGGTGGTCACCTCCGTTTCCAACCTGGGTAGGTTATTTATTACTTACTGAAGGCTTCTCTCCCCCAAAGTCCCAGAGCAAGGCTAATTTTTCTTTAGAGTCTAAGAGCATTTCAGAATAACTTGGCAAAAAGGTAGAGCTTATGAACCCTGATAGGAATCCATTTGTTAACATTGAAGAAAACTTTAAAAGGTGAGGCAAATAAAGATGCTCACAAGTGAGAAATGTTTGATTTTAGAAACTAACATGTAGGCCTCCCATCTAATGTAAATCATAAACCAATGGAGACTAATTTTTTTCCACCAGATATACCTAGAGACGTTGGGCACTGTAAAAGTCTTGTCGATACTGATTTGTACTTGCAGCTTTGTTAATCTACATACTTTCCCAAGAGGCCAGGTAGCTTAAGATGTAATTTAAATGGGATAAATATTTAACATCCCTTACACTAGTTCCTGAAAACATAAGCCAGCTTCTTTGATAATAATTTTAAATGAAAAAGCTTGTAAGTCAATCATATGCACTCTGGTAGATATAGCTAATATCACCTTGGATAAAGTGCCCAGTGTTCTCAGGGTAGTTCCTGCTGAGGCCTGCACCCCAGTGGAATCATTAGTGGTGGCACCTTTTTGCTCTGAAAAACGTGGCACATGTATCACATTATCCTGCATCTAATCTCCACTTCTCTCAGTAACAAAAAAGCCATGTGTTGTTCTTACCATCTACATCTTAGGGATGAAGAAACTGAAAAATAGAGCTGAGATTAAATCTTGACAGTCTTTGCTCTTAACCTGCCAGCAGATCAGGTGTGACAGGAAGTGACATAGTTAACCTCCCTGTCTGGTCCTAGGATGGGATCTCATTGTCCCCACTCCTTTGTCTTCTCATTCCCTCAAGCAGGAATGGAGATCTGTGAACATACAGCCAGAGACAACCCTCCAGGAGTTGGAGGATCCAGAGATAAAGTGATCTGGCTGGTAGGCCAGACCCACTTGACTTCCTGCTTCCCCTTGGATGGTGTGTGTGGGCCACTATCAGCCTGTTCCTTAATCCATACCACTTCTGCACCTCTCAAAGTGCCATTTTATGCCAAAGTTTAAAACTGTTTGGAGCCAGGCATACAGGAAGGTATAAGTCAATAGTCTGCTCCAGTATAAAAACCCATCACTTCCACCAAAAAGACAGTCCCTCTTATAAACCCAAAGGTTTTTATCTATTCTGATAATTATTCATACTATTATCCAGAAGATTTTGCCCTAATTCTATATTTAATTCTAGCTACAAGAAAATCTCCATGAAGGGCATATTTGAAAGAGAATGCTGCTGGAGATAGCCAGCCACAGCCCTTACTCCCAAGAGTCTTCCTGACTGCCATGCCGTCTAATGTCATTCCAGAGCAGGGGACTAACCATGAAGGCTGTCTTCTACCTTTCTATGAAATAACTCCCTCTCCTCTGGCCAGACCGGCTCCTTCTCTCTCTTCTTTATTTTATTGTATTCAGTAATCACTATCACACATATGTTAATTTCTCTATTTATAGCCCATCTCATCTGGATTATAATATATTGGGAAGAGAAGCTGTGTTTGTCTTGGTCATTGATTACCCCCAGCTCCCACTAGAGCCGGATATGCTGTAGATACTCAATAAATGCTGATTGAATAAGTCAATGGAGCATTCTTACAGACTTTATGCAGAGCTGCCACATGACTTTTGAATTACTTAACCTCTCTGAGTCCTATGATAATATACCTCCTTTACATACTGTTGAGAGAATGAAGAGATAACATCTGGCCAGTACTAAGACTCTTCTCTAATACATGGCAAAAGCTTAATGTGAAGGCAAGAACAACAAGCACCGTGGTTCTGTCTGTGTGCCAGCCCTGAGCTTCCTACTACCGTTTCATTTAACAGATGTGTGTTCAGAGTCACCCACCTCTGGCACTGACAGGAGTCCTGGCTCGGCCATCATATGTCTCTTGTTTTGCTCTGGTTTTCCTTCTGAAATTCCCTGAGATAGGAAACATCCCAGCCCACTGGGGTGAAACTCAGATGAGAAGCTGTGAGAGCTGGTCTTGCTTTTGATGAGGAAACACAAATGATATTTGTTTTAGGATTAGTACCATGTCTCATGTGTGAGTTACTGAGTTTGGAGGGGTTTTTTAATTTTAAGAAATTGTGACAGTAAAACACACATTGCCATTTACCCCTGTCAAATACTCCTCCTTGCTTTGAGCACACTATGTCATTGTTCATGCCTCTTTCTATTAGTTTCTCTTTTTCATGACACATAATGTATTGTATGTATTGTATAACACACAATGATCCCATTCATCTTGGGAAATTGGTACATAACTTATCGCACTTAATATGTTTACTTCTGCTTCCTCTCCTTGCCTCCTCGTCTCTAGATCCCTCTCAATCCCCACAAAGTCCACCTCCCTGTTTTTTATCATCTATCCTTTATTTTGCTCTTTAAATTATTATATTTTGGATTTCTCACATAAGGGAAACTGTGCAATACCTAACCTGCATCTGATTCATTTCATTTAGCATCCGTTTCCCTACATCCTTTTTTATGGCTGAGTAGTACTCTATTGTGTGTATACTGCACATTTTCTTTATGCAGTCATCTATTAACATATAGGCCACATCCAAGATTTAGCTCTATGAGTTGTGCTACCATTCACACGGGTATCCGTGCATCACTGAGAGCGATGTCTTTAACTCTTATGGGAAGATATCCAAAAGAAGTGTAGCTGAGTCTGGAGTTGTTTGCTAAATGTGTATCTTTTTGCTTGTGGTATCTCCTTAAGATTATCAGTGGCCTCTCACCCATTTTTAATCTGAGGAGATTACTAACTTTTTCCCTCTTCTTGGTTCATCAGGCCCCAAAGTACTCAAGTACACCTTACAGCTGAACCTTATATTCTGAAACAAACCCATGTCTCACACTTCTTGCCAAAAACATAAGTGGAGCCACCATTCTTAGATATCAAGGGCTAGATAAATACACACACAAACACACACATATACATGTGCATATCAGATGACTTTCAAATCAAGAAATCCACACCCAAATTTTGTGATACTTAATTGGCCACTTTCAACTGCTATTTCAAAAGTGGTTTTCTTGCCCATCCTTATGCTTTGTGACCTCAGCTCTTTCCAATTTTAACATTCACCAAACAGAAAGGATCTAGAAGATGGTGAGGGTGGGAAAGGAAGAGTAACGGCCATGACAAATTTGAGGACACACTGTACACAGGAAGGAGCAAGTGTTTTGCTTATAACATAGCTCATGCTTTCAATCTCACAATCCTGAGAGTGGGTGATTATTGTCCTTATCTCCATTTTACAGATGGAGAAACTAAGATTCTGCAACATTGCTGCTAGCACCCAAGGTCCCCCAATTTAAGGAGCAAAATGAGGGTTCTAATGAAGGTCTTTGTAGCTCCAGTGCCTTCACCTCCCATTGGATCCTCCTGCTCTTGGCCCTTTAGAATTCCTAATGGGAGGAAAATTCACACAAATTCATGGAGATCTCAAGGCTATAAATCAATTGTTCAAACTTTAACTAAGAAGAATTATTTCTCCATCCTCTGGGGGTAGCTGTGGAATCCCAAGAGCCATCCAGCAATGTGCTTGAATTTATCATTTTGGGCTGCGGCATGCTGTGGACTCCTGCATCTAACATGGATACTTGGGTTAGAAATGTCTTACTCATGAGTTTACTTTCCATTTTATCATCTACTGGGTAGATATTTTGGAATGGGTATAAAGCAAACGTCTCTACTTTATTACTCTGACCCTCTACATGTCCTCTGATTATACCCAGGTCTGAAATGATGCAATCAGGAAGATAAGTAAAGGTAACCTAAGGTTTCCTAATCTCCTAAGTAGTTTTTATTGACAAAACCATTTGCTGTTAGTATTGACAGACTAAACTTTGTCTATTCTAAATCTGAACAATTTTGACCCATAGCCCTGGTATAATGTAGCATATTGGAAGAGGAAAAAAGTGGGTCTCTTGTACTAATATAGTACATTCAGTGGAATATTTTTTTAATGTTACTCAAGAAATTAAATTTCATATTAATGGAAATTTTTAAAAAGAATAAAAAACATTAGAAATGATACAGAATTTCATCTTGTTTAAGATGACAGGAATTCAACAATGGTTGTATATTGCATATTGTTTTCTGCAAATCAGTTGTTCATATTATCAGATATAAGCATGCAAAATTGGTCAAAAAAATTAAAAAGAAAAAAAATTAAACATTAACTCTTCCTTTCAATAAACCAATAGAAATCAGCAGTACAATTATCCCAGCTATTGCTGTATGTACGTATATATATTTTCCCTTCCTTTCTTTCTTTTTTTCCTTTCCCTCATGTCAGTTATTCCTACTGTTTGAGCAGTTTCTTTCCCTTTCACAATATCTATTGTACCTTTCAGATTTTATTTACTCTTTCAGACTCTTACACTAGGGAGACAATACGATGTTTACACATGCGGATCTGATTTATTTCACTTATCAGTATGGTCTAGTTGCATCTATTTACCTATAAAAGCCTCGAGTTTATCTTTTTTATAGCTGAGTAATACTCTATTGTATAAAAATATCACATCGTTTTTATCCATTCCTCAGTTGATGGGTATTTGTGTTGTTTCCAAGATTTAGCTATGATAAATTGTGCTGCTCTAAACATGGGTGCATATATATCACTATGGTATGACGTTTTCAGTTCTTCTGGAAAATACCCAGAAGGGGAATGGCTGGGTTAAGAAGGACCTCTAATACTAATTTCTGTCCCTCAGACAAAGGACTTCTATCTAGAACATATAAAGAATTTTTAAAAATCAGGCCCCCAACATTCAAAGACCCAATCCAAAAATGGGCATCTGAGATGAATACATACTTCCCAGATGAAGAAGTACAAATGGCAAATAAATATATGAAAAAATGTTCAAGATCATTGGTCATTTGGGGAAATGCAAATTAAAGCAACACCGAGATTCTATCTAACCTCAGAAAGGATAGATATCATCAAGAAATAAACCAATAACAAATTCTGGAGGAGCTGTGGGGAGAAGGAACACTTTTCCACTGATGGTGGGAGTGTACACTGGTACAACCACTGTGGAAGTAAATGGAAATTATTTTTAACCATTAAAATTAAAATCAAAGCCAAGTGTGGTGGTACACATCAGTAATCCTACCACGTGGGTGGCTGAAGCAGGAGGACATTGAGGCCAGTCTGGGCTACATAGTGAGTTGAAGACCAGCGTGAACTACATAGTGAGACCCTTTCTCAAAAAACCAAAGATTAAATAAGTACAGAGATGTCCACATTTGGCTCACAGAACTAATAAGAATGGAGTTCAAGTATACATTTACCCACAGACTTGTTTATTTCAGTTTCATAATTATAGAACAACTGTCCCAAATTCTGTACATACAACTATGTCTTCTCAGCTATGGCTACATATTTGCATAACTTAGGGAGATTTTTGAGAATGATACCAGACACTGACTCTTAGAAATTCTAACTTAATAGGTTTGAGATTGGGGGTCTAGACAGCAGCACTGGCTAAAAGCACCCAGATGGATTGGATGGCAGGGTGGAAAACATCACTCTAGACAAATCTCTACTACAGTTTAGCAACTTCCCGGTCTTATCACATATTTACAACTGCCTCCAGCCAAGGAAAACTTTGTATGAAAATCTCCTATTGCCAGACATATTTCTCATTTATTCCAACTGATATGTTCTATCCTTGTCTAATTTATTTACTTACTCTTCCAGTAGGGCTCAAAGTATATGTAAGGTATGACAACACAAAATGTCTCAATGCTATGAAAATGCTAGTTCACTGCATAACCCCTTAAAACATCACGGTAACTTTTTTCTTCATAAGACAAAGAATTCACTTCTAGTTTGATGACTAAGTTAAAACAAGTAACTATAAATTCTCTGTCCTTGCTTTGCAGGACAGACTAGTTGTAACATTTAATATCTTTGAAATGTTCAAAAAAGACAACTATAATATAACAAGAAGGTTGGCATCACAACCTTCTGCCACCTAGCTATGGAATTTTTAGCAAATTATAACCCTTGTCTGAAGCTAAGCTCATTCACCTACAATGTAACAGATTTCTTTCAACCAAAATAATGTATTCTTTCCCAATGTTGAGAAAGTTCTGTATCTAGTACAGGGGTATGGTGCAGCTCACTGATGAAGTGCTGATCACTGCACGCAGGGTGCTGGGTTCATTCCCCAGGTCAGTCAATTCTCTTGCCACCTCAACAAAAAACACTACACAGTTTTGGGCCAAAGCAAGAGAACAGAATTCCTACATTTCATAATCAGAGAAGAGTGAATTTGGCTACCTTTAAAATGGACAAGTATGTTCTGTGAATATGCTTATCACACAGAAAAAACTCAAGGACTGTATAGTGAATTAGAAATTTATTTAAAATTTGCATTTTCACTGAAAGAAACACTCCATAGGCTAAGAAAAGCACAGAAACTGAGGACACACTAATGAAGCTCTTCACTGACCCCTTTATATACACATGAAACTCTTCCAAGAAAGAAATACAGCAGCACAGCTCTCTGTTCTTCAAAAATACCAACAGAGTTTTACCAACCTTGCTTGATCCAAGGCCCTGTAGCACGTTTGGTGAGTAATCTTCACTCAGACCAGTCCAAACTCAGACCGTGCTAGCCTCTTTTCGGAGATGTGTGATTCATTTGCCTGTGCATCCTCGAAACAGACTCTAAACATCTAAAACTCCCACCAAGTCTTTACGAACTTCTATAAATTCTGTTCTCCTGCATTGTGTTTTAGCTTCTCCTCTGAGCTCCAGATCAACTGTCTGGTAAATAGCAACTTCTCAACACCAAACTCAGTGTGTCACTACCATGCTAGTTCTCTTGCAGTGTTTACTTCTAGTCAAAAAATTACCACACTAAGATTCCACCTCACCCCAGTAAGAATGGCTAGAATTAAGAAATCGACCAATAACACATGCTGGCGAGGCTGTGGAGAAATAGGAACCCTTCTCCACTGCTGGTGGGAATGCAGACTGGTGAAACCACTGTGAAAATCAGTTTGGAGATTCCTCAG
>NW_004955448.1:18692032-18694677 GCF_000276665.1 Chinchilla lanigera
TTTGGTTGACCAGTATTGCATGTCTATATCTGTTTTCATGAGAAGCCACTTTGAAGATATCAGTATGTAATACAACAACCATTGTTAATTCCCTACCACTTTGTAACTCTGTATTGTCTGTACTATGCTTGTGATATGTTGTAAAATGTTGTATGTCTGTTAATGTTTCCCCCCTTTATCTTTAAATAAAAAAAAAAATTACCACCATCCACTCATCTGTACTAGCCAGAAAGCCAACTCTTCATCCACTCTGACTTACTGCATAATCAAACACTCACTAAAATACTGACCATAAATATGTTATGAATTGTTCCATTTCTCTTGATTTCCATTACCTGTAATCCAAAAAGCCAATCATTTCTCCTGGATACTGGAAGAGCCCAAAATCTATCTCAAAGATCTATTCTTTGTACAGCAGCCAGCATGATCTTTTGAAAACATATATCAGGTCATGGCACTTGCCCATATAAAACATATCAATAACTCCTTGGAGCTCTCAAAATAAAGACCCAAGTCCTTCAGTCGTAGTAGGGTCTTTGTGATCCTGCCTAACTGGCCCCTCCCTGCTACAACTGCATCAACAATCACAAATACACAACTGCTGCTATGTAAGTGCAATAAAGATAAACAAAAAGTCACAAGAATGTAAAAGAGAGAATTCTGGAACTACCTTCCTATTTACCTCTGATAATCTGTTTTTGTTTGCCTGGCTAACTTCTCTGGATCTCTCATATTTTCTCTCAAATATATTTGCACTGCCTATAAATGCCAAGTGCTAAAATTTAAGCTCACTGAAGCCTGCAGGAACTCCCCAAGCAGAGTTGGGCACACTACCTTCCCTGTAGTCAAACCTTGAACACTTCTCTTGCACCTTCATAGATGTCTGTCCATCACTAAATTGGGTACCATGTTCCTCTGGTATGCATCCTCAAAAAAATTGACTGCTTATATGAATTAACAAGTAAGTAAGCCATGCTTTACCACCTTTTAAAGGAGTGACCCACAAACTGTAATGTGCATTAAAATTCATTGGGGATCTTGGTAAAATGTTAGCTCTGATTTATAATCCTGGGGTAAGGCCTGAGAATATATATTTCTACAAGCTCCCAGGGGAAGCTGATGCACACACAGTTGGGGAGCGAGATTTTAGAGCTCAGTGATTGTGAAATGTAGGGAGGTAAATTGAGAACTGTTCTTGTACAAATTAAGCAAAGGAAAAAAATAGCTCTGTTTCTCCTCTTGTCTGTCAAATATGCATGACATCTTGACAGCAAGCAACTTCCTAAAGTGTTAAAGAGAAACAACCATTGTTATAACCTTTCCCCAGTTGGACAGCCCACTTCTGACTCTCCAGGTCCTTCGGGAAGTCCTAAATTGAAGCTGATTCCCTGGTTTTGGCTTGCTATTGGAGCCTAAAGCCTGCCTTTGTTTCCAACTCTGCAGATGGCTCAAATGTGCTCCCACGTCATCTGTAGCAAGAACAAAGGCCTCCAGACAACCCTGCCAAGACTTGGGGCCACAGGACAGCTCAGTTCCTCTTTTTCCCTCCCTGTTCTAGAACAGCAGCATCACCGACTGCCATTCTAAGCATTCACTGTTCTTTAAGCCACCCCTACCTCATGGACAGAGACCCTGGCACTGGCAGGGCTACCTTGGCTGGCCTACACACTTCGTGTGCTGACAGTAGGCTGCAAGGACTCACAGAGCTGCTGGAAAAGCAATCCCAGTTTTAGTTAAAATTTTTCTACCCTCAGAATTCTGAGATGCTACTGGGGATTTGCAAGTTGTTTTAAGGCTGTTTTAAAGATAAACCCAGGTGCACCCCGGGCTGTGCTAAACCCCAGACATCTCCAGGAAGCCCGGCGAGTCACAGCTTTGCATCCCTGACCAGTGCGCAAGGCAGGTGGAACCTCGGGCACCCTCTGGGTCTAGGAGGCTCCCCGCCACACCCATATGTGTCTTCTGGGGCTGAGCAGAACATCAGACATCTTTAGGAACCCAGTGAGCTACTCTGGGGCCTCCCCAACTAGGGTGTGAGGCACGTACATCCCTGGACAACTTCTGGGGCCTTGGTGGTCACTGCCAGAACAACTCACACCCCCTTAGTAGCTCAGCTGAAAACTGAACATAGTCAGTGGCCTCGGGGAGCTCACCCTCACCCTCCCCTTCCAGTGTGGGAAGCAGGCTCTGTCCTGGGAAATACCTGAAGCCTTGGTGAACTCGACCTGCATCCCCCTCCTACTCTTGTGGAAGCTGAGCTGAAACACCAGACAGTCTCAGGAAAGCCTGTGAGCCTCCCCCGCCCTTCCCACACAGTCCTGGGAGCCAACTGAACGCAAGACAGGTCGGGAGCATCTGGGACAACACCTTGCCACCACTCCCCAGTGCAGGAGCTGCACTGAGCACTGGGGATCTTCACACTCCACCCTGCCATTCATACACAATCAGGACAGTGAAACTGCACTACAGGAAGTCTGGTTCTTCAAAAATGACAAAATGAAGGAGCAAAATGCAATCCCAGACCTCTACAACACCCAAAACAAGTCCAGGAGTCTTCAATACAGAAGAGCTCAGAAGTCATACACCTGAAATTTCTGAAATGATAGCAACTGAAGTAAAGAAACAACTCCATCAGGCCATAGAAG
>NW_004955448.1:18704606-18809664 GCF_000276665.1 Chinchilla lanigera
TACACCATGACCAAGTGGGATTCATACCAGGAATGCAGGGATGGTTCAATTTATGCAAATCAATCAATGTAGTACACCATGTCAATAGAGCCAAGGACAAAAATCACACGATCATCTTCATCAATGCAGAAAAAGCCTTCGACAAAGTCCAACACTCATTCATGTTGAAAACCCTACAGAAAATAGGAATAGATGGCTTTTACCTCAGGCTTATCAAAGCCATCTATGATAAACAAACAGCTAACATCATACTAAATGGTTAAAACTTGAAAACTTTCACTTTAAAATCAGGAACAAGACAAGGATGTTCACAGTCACCACTCCTATTCAATATAGTTCTGGAAATATTGGCTACAGCAATTAGACAAAAGAGAGAAATAAAAGGAATAAGGATAGGAAAAGAAGAAGTGAAAATGTCATTCACAGATAACATGATACTCTACATAGAAGATCCCAAAAACTCCACCAAAAGGCTCATGGATTTAATAACCAAATTCAGTAGTGTAGTTGGATACAAAGTTAACACTCAAAAGTCAATAGCATTCCTGTACACAAGTAACAAACAGACTGAGAGAGAAATTAGGGAAATCACACCTTTCTCCATAGCATCTAAAAAGATGAAATACTTAGGAATCAATCTAACAAAAGAAGTAAAAGATCTATACACTGAAAATTATAGTGCTCTGAAAAAAGAGATTGAAGAGGATATCAGAAAATGGAAAAATGTTCCTTGCTCATGGATAGGAAGAATCAACATTTTGAAAATGGCCATACTCCCAAAATTTTTGTGCAGATTCAAAGCAATCCCAATTAAAATACCATTAGTATACCTCACAGATCTAGAGAAAACACTCCTAAAGTTCATCTGGAACCAGAAGAGGTCTAGAATCGCAAAAGCAATCTTAGGAAACAAAGGAAAGGCAGGAAGCACCACAATTTCTGACTTAAAATTATATTATAAAGCTACTGTGATAAAATCAGCATGGTACTGGCACAAAAACAGACCTGAAGATCAGTGGAACAGACTAGAAGATATAGACACAACTACAAACACTCTCAGTCACCTTATCTTTGACAAAGGGGCCAAATATGTTCAATGGAAGGAAGATAGCCTCTTTAATAAATGGTGCTGGAAAAACTGGCTTCCCACATGCTGAACATTAACACTAGGCCCATGCCTTTCACCATGCACTAAATTAAAGTCAAAATGGATCAAAGATCTAAATATTAAAACAGAAACACTAAATTTATTGGAAGAGAAAGTAGGTAAAAATCTTGACGACATTGGAGTAGGCAGAGAGTTCATGAACAAAAACCAAACTGCACAGGAAATACTTCAAAGAATCAACAACTGGGATCTCAACTTATTGAAAAGTTTTTGCACATCTAAAGAAATCACCAATAAAGTCAAAAGAAAACCCACGAAGTGGGAAAAAATTTAGCCAACTGCACCTCAGACAAAGGACTGCTATCTAGGACATATAAACAACTAAAAAAAAATCAGGTCTCCCAAATTCAAAGACCCAATCCAAAAATGGGCATCTGAGATGAATACACACTTCTCTAATGAAGAGATACAAATGGCAAATAAATACATGAAAAAATGTTCAACATCATTAGTCATTTGAGAAATGCAAGTTAAAACAACAGTGAGAATCCATCTCACCCCAGAAAGAATGACTACCATCAAGAAATCAACCAATAACAAATACTGGAGAGGCTGTGGGGAGAAAGGAACCCTACTCCACTGCTGGTGGGAATGTAGATTGGTGAAACCACTGTGGAAATTAATTTGTAGATTCCTCACAAAACTAGGATTAGAAGTCCCATTTAACCCAGCTATTCCCCTTCTGGATATTTTCCCAGAAGAATTAAAGACATCATACCGCAGCAATATATGTGCACCCATGTTTATAGCAGCACAATTTGTTATAGCTAAATCTTGGAAACAATACAGATGCCCATCCACTGAGGAATGGATAAAAAAGTTGTGGTATTTTTATACAATGGAGTATTACTCAGCTATTTAAAAAGATAAACTCGAGGCTTTTTAGGTAAATGGATGCAACTAGAGACCATATGCATAAGTGGAATAAACCAGACCTCCATGTGTAAGCAACCTATTGTCTCACTAGGCAACTGATTTGAAGGTAACAATATGCAGTGGAATTACAATGGTGAACTCCTACCATCTTGTCTAGTGAAACTCTGTATTACCTCTAAGCTTTATTGAAGAATTATATTCATATTCTCTGTAATGGTTTGAGCAATCTTTCATTCTTACATCTGATAATCTGAACAATGTAGTTCAGGATAGTGATATGCAATGTAACAATCACTATTGATTTGTATCAATTTGTCTTGAGACCCTGTATCACTTTGAATGTTCTTGCTTTGATTTGTTTATGTTGGTGATACTGGTATGCTGCTACTGTTCTATTTTTTTGTTTGTTTGTGTCTCATGTACTATTCTCTTTAAAATTAAAAAAATTTAAAAAAAAGACAAACCCATGGTATTTACATAGATATATGGGCCCATGTAAAATACTGTATGGTTCTTTATAAAACGTGCAGTATAAATGTTCTTGTATTACTAGAAGGATTATATAAAAGATGTTAAAACATATTCCAACCAAGCAGTGGTATAGATGGTCACAGAATATAATGTATCCATTGTAAAGAAACCCCCACAAGAGACAACTTACATTGCTTGAGTTGTGTTGGACCTGAAAACACATTGAAAATTTTCCAAATGGTAAAATATTAAA
The DNA here is from genome assembly GCF_000276665.1 of Chinchilla lanigera. Lineage (NCBI taxonomy): Eukaryota > Metazoa > Chordata > Mammalia > Rodentia > Chinchillidae > Chinchilla > Chinchilla lanigera. Next base: position 18,707,375 of record NW_004955448.1, read on the forward strand.
TATACTTTTAAAAAAATATTTACCAGTTAAACACTAAAGTACTGTAACTGATTGACCTTTCACAGCAGTTTTTGTTTGACTTTTCCAAAAGCAGCCAAAAAGGTATTGTTTTCTTTTTAATGCTTTGTTTTGTCTTTTAGGGAAAAGAATGAGCAGACTTATTTTGAGGGTACAGCTCCCCTCTCTGCCTATGCAATAACATCATAATGGCAGAATAATCACAGTAAACAATGCCCTTGGGATTTAGTTGGCTACAGCAGGGGACTCTAGGAGCCAATTTCAGTGCTTTTCTTAACTACATCATTGCATTTTTGTCTGCGAGTGGATAAGAAGAGTCTCCTTTCAGAGCAGGTTGGTGGAAAGTGCTAATTGTTGACATATTAGCTAATTGTTATGATTAGCCCCAAATTTCTTTTTTCATTAAAGAAGTCAAGATCTCAGCTGTGAAGTATGAAGATGCTTTATGACAAGAATGCTATGAAAACATTCAAACAATGAGAGGCTAATCTTCAGAAGCATTCAATCCGGTGGCAACTAGACAGCCATGCCTTTAAAGAACAGACAACCCTCAGGAAAAAAAAATATCCTAACTGCTGCATCCGCCCAATATTTCAGACATAAGTGTTCTGGGGTTATCATTAATGATCTGGGGTTTTTTTGTTGGGTTTTTTTTTTCTTTTTTTACAAGACCACTATGTCTTTGGAAAATTGAAGCCACTCCAAACCAAACAGACCACACAAAACCCATAATGGTCCTCGGACAATGGCAGCGGCTTGAAATCAGCAATAATGTGAAGCTGTCGTGAGCCATGCTTGGACATTTCTCTCTTTGCTAAAAGTCAACATAGGGGATCTGAAATTTGGTTCATTTTCAACTATAGCTCAACTTGAGAAAATAATGTTATGAGTACTAAAATGGGTATGTTCTTTAATATTTAGGGGAAATGAAGTAGAGAAAGTAGCAAGAAACCAAATTGCAGGATTCAGTCCTTGTCTGTGGCTGTTTAATGAGTCATTACCCTGTGCTTTATCCAGCAGACTTGTACATGCAAGCAAAATATTTACTGTTTGCTCTAAGAATAATCTTGCTTCATATAAAATATTGTATGTCTCAATTTCAACTTTAAAATGATGCAAGATAAGAGCGGACATTGAAATGTAGTCCTATCTACCATGATAAGATGTCTGCTTTATATTTTAACAAATGGACACAATGCAGACAAGGCACCTTCTTAAGTACTTCTTGCTTATAAATAATTTTATATAAATAATTATGTTTTACAATACATCCATTAATTGTTATCTTTACCTTTTTTCATATAGTGATATTCCTTTTAAATATTAAGTATAGGAAAGTCAGGTTTTAAAAGCCAATCTTCTTAGTTTCTACATAGTTTGACTATTTTGAACGATTCAACTGGTTACTAGCTAGTGAGCCCAGATAGTGTTGTTTATATGATTACACAGCGTTCCTGCACACAAACAACAAACAGACTGAGAGAGAAATTAAGAAATTCTTTCACAATAAAATCCAAGAAATTGAAATATTTAGAAATCAATCTAACAAAAGAAGTAAAAGATCTCTTCAGTGAAAACTGCAGTACTCTGAAAAAAGAGATCAAAGAGGATTTCAATAAATGGAAAAATATCCCTTGCTCATGGATAGGAGGAACCAACATTGTGAAAATGGCCATACTCCCAAAATTGTTGTACAGAGTCAATGCAATTCCCATTAAAATACCATCAGCATACCTCAAAGATCTAGAGAAAACATTCTTTAAATTCATCTGGAACCAGAAGAGATCCAGAATAGCAAAAGCAATCCTGGGCAACAAGGACAAGTCAGGTGGAAGCCCAATCACTGACCTGAAATTATACTACAAAGCTACTGTAATAAAATCAACCTGGTACTGGTTGAAAAACAGACCTGAGGATCAGTGGAACAGAATGGAAGAAACAGCCACAACCAAAAACACTCAGCCACCTAATCTTTGATAAAGGGGCCAAACAAACTCACTGGAAGAATGATAGCCTCTTTAATAAATGGTGCTGGGTAAATTGGCTTGCCACCTGCCAAAGACTGAAAATAGACACAAGTCTATCACCATGTACCAAACTCAAGTCAAAATGGATCTCAGATCTCAATATTAAAACAGAAACACTAAATCTATTGGAAGAGAAAGTAAGTAAAAATCTTGAAGACATAGGAGTAGGAAGAGAGTTCCTGAACAAAAACCAAACCGCATGTGAAATACTTCAAAGAATCAACAACTGGGATCTCATCCTACTGAAAAGTTTCTGCGCATCTAAAGAAATCACCAGCAGAGTAAAAGGAAAACCCACAAATTGGGAAAAAAATTTAGCTGATTGTCCCTCAGACAAAGGGCTTCTATCTAGAACATATAAAGAATTAAAAAACATCAGCACCCCCAAATTCAAAGACCCAATCCAAAATGGGCATCTGAGATGAATACACACTTCTCAGATAAAGAAATACAAAAGGCAATAAATACATGAGAAAATGTTCAACATCACTAGTCATTCAAGAAATGCAAATTAAAACAACACTGAGAGTTCATCTCACCCCAGTAAGAATGGCTAGCAATAAGAAATCAATAACAAATGCTGGCAAGGCTGTGGAGAAATAGGAAACCTTCTCCACTGCTGGTGGGAATGAAGACTGGTGAAATCACTGTGAAAATCAGTTTGGAGATTCCTCAGCAAACTAGGACTAGAGGTCCCATTCAACCCAGTTATTCCACTTCTGGGTATTTTCCCAGAAGATCTGAAAACATCGTATCACAGCACTATATGTGCACCCGTGTTCGTAGCAGTGCAATTTGTAATTGCTAAATTGTGAAAGCAACCCAAATGTCCATTCACTGAGGAATGGATAAAAAAATTGTGGTACTTTTACATAAAGGAATATTACTCAGCTATAAAGAAAGATAAACTCCAAGCTTTCACAGGTAAATGGTCACAACTAGAGACCATATGCATAAGTGGAATAAACCAGACCTCCATGTGTAAGCAACCTATTGTCTCACTAGTGTAAGAACCTGAAAGAGTGAATAAAAATTAGAAGGTATGATAGACATTGTGAAATAAAAGGAAATGCTCAAAAGTAAAGAGCAACTGGGATGAGGGAAAAGAGAAAAGAAAGAAGGGGAAATTATGTATGTATGTATATACAGGATAGCTAACATAGGTGTACTACTGACTTCTATCTCTTTACTGAAAGGAACAGTTAATGATTACTTATTTGATCAATCTTCCATATCTCTACTTTCCTGAGAAACCACTTTGAAGATATCAATACATAATACAACAACCATTGTTAATTTCCTACCACTTTGTAATTCACTATTGCTTATATTTTTCTTATGCTATTTTGTAAATGGATGTCTGTTTTTTAATACGTTTTCCTTCTTTTATTTTTAAAGTAAATTTAAAAAAAGAAAGAAACAGAACCTGGCACCCAATAAACGTCAGCTGCCATCATCATCACCACCATCATCACCATCAAAGTGACAAATAGTAGTCAAATATTCACACTTCTATTTACACAAAATAGTACATGTTCCAAGAAGCTAAAATATAACATACACAGCATTGTATATATATATGGTTTGTCATTGCTATTAAATTTCTGTTTGTTTTGTTTTGATTGTAGCATATAACAAATTGCTACTTTATTGAATACCTATTAGACAATAGGCATTCTAGTTTGTAGCTCATATTAGGGCTCTGACTACATATAAAAACTGAGCAGAAGTTAAATACCTAATAAGCAACTCAAAAATGGGTATGCTGGCACACAACTGTTAGCCCAGCAGTCTGGAAAGGTGAGGCAGAAGGATCACAAGTTAGAACCTAGCCTGGGAAATTTGGTGACTTAGTGAGATCCTGTATCAAAATAAAAAATAAATGGACTTGTGATATAGCTCAGTGAGAAAGTATTGGGTTCAATCACCAGTACTGGAGTAAAAATGAAAAAACAAACAAACAAAAAACTTCTAGTAGTCTGTCTTTAACTTAAATGCCCCAACTATAAAATCCTTCACTATCAAAAGAAAAAGGTTAGAATGACCAAAGTAACAGAGAAATCTTGAAAGAAAACACATAAAAGTTAACCTTTACCAAACAGAAAAAGAGAGAAAGAGAAAGGAGAAAGGTGATACACAAAAGCAAAATGATAATGTCAGAATCTTTCTACACTAAATTTGCAATAATTAAATGAAAAACAATTTTGTTTTTCTCTCTTGCAAGGACTTTTCCAGGCCTTTTCTTTCCCACAATTTCAATCAGATATTTAAGCATTCACTTTGTTTTACCTTGAAGATCTAACAGGACGACATTCTTCTCTCTTTCTGGTCCTCCCTCTAACCGGAGTGCTGCTCTGCTGAGACTCAGCTCCAGTTCCCAAGTGCAGGCCAGAGACATGGCCAGAAAAGCACAGGCCTCCCTCTCCCCGTAGGGACATTCTGCTTCCCCTGGCTATCCTCGGGGCTTGTACCACTCCCCCTCCTGCTCTAAGTAAAAAATTACTTAGCTCTGTTTCCTCTTCCTTATCTCCTGTTTTCTCCCTTTAAAGTTACCCAGTAGGAATGATTTGAATTTTTTTATTTTTTTGGTACTGGGAATCGAACTCACGACTTCATACTTGCCAAGAAGGCACTGTGCCACTGAGCTCAAACGTTGGCCAGGAAATTTTTATATAAAAGGTTCAAACTTACCAGAGTGAGAGTGTTATTGAAAAACAAAGGTTCATGTAAAAGAAACTGTAGGTTGAGAAGGAAGGTATTACCATAGGTGAATTAAGTAAAGCAGTTATTTTAAAGGAAAAGGTATTCTCGAATTGAGCCAATAATTGGTTTTCTACATAGCTCCACAACGTTTTCCTACAAAAATACAGATTCACCCTAGCTTCCATAGGTATCATTGCTATGATGCTTTCATTTCTAATTCTTCAAAAATTTTCATATCTAAGAACCAAGATGATAAATAGATAGATAGCTAGATAAGTAGATAGCATTTTGAGCAATTCCCATCCATCGATCCACTGGAATATAATTCTTGAATATTTTTAACATATTCCCTGTAAGTGTATTAGTGGATTTGCAACCTCACTATAAAATGTACATTTTTCTATAAATGTTCAAGTATATGCTTAATGGGGCTAGAAGAGACTGTTTAAAAGCACATGTTATCAGTAGAAAGAGAACTAAGTTAAAATCACCTGCATCAAATGCCCTTACCTAAAAAGGAAAGCAAGACCAGAGCCATGAGGTGACTCCTCAGCCACTGGCAGGCCCGTGGAGGCTTGTGCACTGTGCCTTATGTGGGAAGAGGTGGCACCAGGCCTGAGAAATGGCAGTCCTGGTGGAGGGCTGGACTGTACCAAGCAACCCAAGACATGAGGCAAGTAATTACAGACTGGCTGTAAGCATCCCACTTCCCCATTTCCAAATTGAAAAGAAAAGGAAAGGAAAATGGTATGATTCAACCTAGTTCATTCAAGGGCTTGTTGGTTTTCAACTGAACTTTTCAAATGGTGTATTCTATCTCCAAACGCATGAGCCTTATTCCCAAATGCAAGGGTGGGCCCATGAAACTATCAGGTACGTGACAAAGAGCAGAGGAACATTAATCCAACTACATCATTTACGACATAAGTACAGTTCAATTTGTCCCAGAGCAGTGCAAATCTTGTATGAAGAAGAAAAGTAAGGCCATCACCCTATTACAGACTGTATTTTCAAAGGCGGTCTACTGTGTGTGTGCAGTATGTGTGTGGACAAACACTGGGCATGAGCTCAGAAGAGCCAGCAGAGGCTGTATTTGGATTTTTCTTGTGGGTTCATTTTTTTTTTTTTTTTGAGGCAAGATCTCAATGTGTAGTTCAGACTGGCCTTGAACTATGAACCCCAAGCTTGTCTCAAACTTATGGCACAGTGATCCTGCTGCCTCAGCCTACCAAGTGCTGGAATTACAGGCGTGTACCATCATGCCCAGCAAGCAGAGTCTTTAGAGACAAACTAATCTGATTTCAAATTCTATTTCTGGTATTCTCTAACCTTTGGATCTATTTCCTTACTGATGTCCCCAAAAAGATATGTCCATGTCCTAAACCACATACCTGTGAATATAACTTTATTTGAAAAAAAAAGATTTTTGCTGATGTAATTAAATTAAATATCTCAAGATGATCATCTGGATCTATGGTAAGGAAATTTTTTTCTCTTTAAAACAAAAAAAGAAAGGAGAGGAAGACTTGAACCCCCGGAACTAAAGGAAAAGGTTATATGTCTTCATTTGTTGTGTGCTGATATAAGAAAATATCTAAGACTGGGAAATTTATAAAGAATAGTCATTGCCTCACAGTTTTGGATGCTGGGCAGTCTAACTGTCTAGGTGCTGAGAGCTTTGGAACCAGTTGAGACAATTTGCTTCCTTCAATATGGTTCTTTACATGCTGCATCCTCCAAAGAACTAAAGGGTGCTCACCTCAAAAAGACAGAAGGGTCAAGAAAAGATGCTCATTCCAAGAAGCCCCTTTACTGAGGCGTTATTCGCACTAAAGTGGGTAGGACCCTTCCATACTCACCCCTTGCAGGCCCTTCCTCCCAACGGTATTACACTGGCACTTTCAACATGAGCTCTGGAGGAGGCAAATGTTCAAACTATAGAACTACACGAAGCCAGAGTCAGAGACAGAACACACCTCACCACTAGCCATGGAACACCCAGGATTGCTAGCAGCTACCAGAATCTAGACAGGAAGATGTAGAAGGGATGCTCTAAACAGCTTCTGGAGGCAACTAATCCTCTAAACAACCCAACTTTGGCCTCCAGAACTGTAAAAAGATAAATTTCTGTTGCTGTAACCCACCCAGTTATGGTCATTTAATATACTCATATATGAAGTCTACCTCACAGGTTGTGATGAGGATCTCGTGAGATAGCGAAAGCAGAGGGCATGGCCATTGCTCAGTGGATGTTAGCTCCTTCTTTCCCCTACTCTTTCTGTGCAGTGAGAGTAGGTATGATACAGGTGGCTCTTGAGGACTGGGCTGGCTACTGATCCCCCATAGAGATCTAGGGTGGCTCCATCTCTGGTAGCTCCCACCCCAGGAAGCATCTGGCCTTGCTCTGATGGCACTAGGCATGCCAGCCTGTCTGCACAGGCTTTTCTCTCCTATCTCCTTCTCTTCCTGGCTCTGCCATATGGTGCTCTGGCTGACCAAACTGCATAAGAAAAAATTACCTCTCCAGAGCAGGCTAGTGTGCAAGGCCAGCTGCTGGGAACTCATTGTCCAGGCTGGGCACCTCGTATCACTACCTGTCTGGGTGATAGCTACCCTCCCTTTGCTTGCCCAGATTTACAACCCAAAGGATCCCATGGATTCAGTGTCCTTTACTTTTTGAGTTTATTTATTCTCTATTTACTACCTTTTCAACTGACAAGTCAATACCCATATTAAAATCTCTGCAGCATAATTTCATTATCTTCTTTTACAGATAAGAAAATATATCACGTATTTTTAAATCTCCTTTTCATTTTTACTTCCTCTGGAAGAAACATAGTCTAATGGAAAGAAAAATAAGGAACAAGACTTTATTCAAGTCTTAAATTAATGACTATCTAAAGATATCTACATACCAAAAGAACACACATATATACAAATGCACACAAAGGAAAAGAACTTGTTGAAACATAATCTGAAGTCAATTCTTTTTAGAATTCTGTCTTCCCCATTGACTTAGTTCAGGAAAAGTCTAAGTGCAAGTAGACATACCTAGATTGTTTTGCAGTGGTCTGCTTTCCTCTTGTTCACACTACCCTCTCATCTCCAAGAAAAGTAAAGCAAGTCATAATTGTTTGGCCCTATATAATTCATTGATATGCAATTGATGGCTATAGCAATGACAAAGTCTTTTTACTTACTTAGAATACAAGCTGTAAAAATTGAAGGTGTCTTAAAATCATAATTATCTCTTTTGGTGAAAGAAATAAACCTTCTGCATCTTTTCCTTGTTTTTTTAATACAGGCATATACTTTAATGGGGGAAGGTACTAACTATAGAACCTGTAGTCTTTCCACTGAGATGTATCTACAGCCCTTTTTTGTTTTTGGTTTTTTTTCCAGTACCAGGAATTGAACTCACAACCTCGCACTTGCCAGGCAGGTACTGTGCTGCTGAGCTAAATCCCTAGCCTCTACAGCCCTTTTTTAAACATTGAGACAGCCTCACCAAGTTGTTAAATTGCCCAGGATGGGCTCCAACTTAAAATCCTCCTGCCTCCACTGATTTGATCATTTGAGAGACGTATTACTAATATACGAAAGGAACAAGAGCAAAGTATCCCTTTAATGTGAGAAGCAATAAGGCTTATGTTCTTGCTTGCTGGAGAATTCTTGCTGGGCTGAGTATGGATAATCTTCAACACTCAGGCCAAAAGGAAATTAGAGAAAGGAGTATTATTGGTTAGTTGCTGTTTTATTTCATGATCTCTGGTAGGAGTTTTACATATGCTCCAGCATTTGATACGATAGTTGTAAAAGGTAGATGTTATTATTTTCATTTTATAAATGTGGTAACTGAGGCTTAAATAATGTGGGCCATCCATAATTGGGCCATGAAGAAATAAAACTGACACCTGCCTGCTTATAACTTCCCCTTCCAACCTGGAAAAGTGATCTAAGAGAAGGAATTCAGGAGCAACCAACAAAACTGGACATGGTTGTTTATTTTTAGGTGCCCAAACAGCATTAGAGAGAGATAGCTTCATTATTAAGGACAAGGAGAAGGGGAATAAACCTTCATAGGCTTAAATCTGATTACAACACAATTCAAATCCACGGAAACTTATCCTAATATCAAAAGACAAGCTTTGCAAGCACCAGTTCTGAAGGCTTTGAAACCCTAGTCATGAAGCAGCAGGTGTGGAGGGTGGCCACACTCCCCCAGTGCTACAGACCGCCCAGCCTTTCCAGCATCCTTTCTTCCTCATCTGCTCACAGACAAGGGAGCACAGAAAAGATCATGTGTCATTTCTGAGATCAAGTAAAGCATAAAAGTTCATATAAAACTTTTCATATAAAACCTCATATAAAATCCCATGATTTTTGAAAATTTTCTTAAAATAAATGTCCTCATGAGACTCAGTAGCTCATCTATCGATAACTTGATCTCTAAGGCTTATTAATGAGAAAGCCCTTTGGTAGAGCACTGTTCTGAAAAAGATTCAAAGACTATGTAAGAAACATTTTTTGTCTTTGAAGAGCTTGCAATTTAGTAGACAGGCACATCAACCTATCAGAAAGGAACTACAGGGGGACACTCACTACCCTGGCAATGAATCTATCAGAAAAGGGAAATTTGTAGTTTTGAGAGATTGGAGGCTGAACTGAGATGGACCTGGAAGGATGAAAGCCAGGATTTGAGTTGGGAAAAACCAGAGCTGGAGAAGACACGTGAAACTGAAGAGAGACCTGTAAAAGTTTGGTATTATTTCTATAGTAGGCAGAAAAGGAATTATTAAACAAAACCAATAAATTCCAAGTTGTTGTGACTGGGTCTCTTTTTCAGGCCAAGATGCTCCATTCACACCCTGTACTTAACTCATTTCTACACCAACAGACTCCTAAGGAAAAATCTCTGGCATGGGGTAGTAAAAGGTTTTTTTTACTTTCCACAAACATAGTTGCCTACCTTCCACAGCTGTTTTACACAGGGATAAACAAGCTTTTGCTCCAAAATAAAAAATAATTGTCACCCATTTCAATGTAGAATTGAAACTGCAGGACAGCTGTTGACAGCATATGAATCCGACACCTCCTAGTTAAAAGCAGAACCCAGGTGCATATGACAAAGAGCTCAAGATGAGTCCTGTTCATTTCCGCAATCTACCTGGGAAAGTGTTATCTGCTTGTGCTCAAGAAACATATCTTTCTAAGGCCAGAACAGAACAAGATCCTTAGAAGCCTGCCTTTTAAATCAGAGAACTATGGATACAATTATACACATAATGCAGTACAGCTCACAAAATTTTATGACTGCCTAGATTTGAACCAAAACAAGAAGGATAATTCTGTGAAAATGAAAGTTGCCACCAGGATTCTGGCATGGAAAACAAATGTCATCTATAAGTGATACAAAATTTTCTTTTTCTGTTTTAGTTATGGCTGTGATGGGAAGGACCAGACACTGTCAGTCACGTAACTAGATGACAGTTGATATCATCTAAATCAGCCATAGATTTGGGAGTTTCTGGCCCTGTAAGTCTTGGCTTCCCATACAGTGTATTCCTCCTCGCCCTCCTGGATTAGCACCTGTATCATCCCCTCAAGAGTCCTCCCTAAGCTTATTCAGTAGTGATAGCCACAAGAGAAGTAGTAGAAGAGGAAAATAAACATCCATACTTTCTCTTAAAGTCAGGGTTTTTTCTCATGATACAGGGGACTGAATCCAGGGCCTTCACTCTGACCTACATCCCAGCCCTAATTTTTATTTTGAGACAGGGTTTCACTAATTCACTAGGTTCCCTGGGCTGGGCTCAAATCTACAATCCTCCTGCCTCAACCTGCTTCAGTGCTCAGATTACAGGCATGAGCCACCAGACCCAGCTAAAAAAAAGTCAATTTTGAAATGCCAAAAATGCCCATCAGTTCCTCAGAATCAAAAACTATGTCTCATATATCTTGGTCTGTGTAGTCTTCATTACAATAGCTGAGACAAAGGCTCTCAAAGTATTTATGAACGACTGCAAATCTTTAGCATGAATAGTGTGTTCCTCTTTGTTTTACAACTAAATAAGAGCAAATTAATCATCAAATATTATACCTTAAACACTTGGGAATGGTATCCACTTTGCAGAAGGGTTTGGTAGTTTTTTCAAGGGTTAAACATATAATTTCTATAAGACTCAGCAATTCCACTTATAGGCACATAGCCAAGAGAACTAAAAACATAGGCCTACACAAACTTTGTTCACAAATGCTTACAGCAGCATTAATTACAACAGGAAAAAATGCAAACAAAATAGTTCTATCAACAGATGGGAAGGTAAACAAAATATGGTATAACTGTGCAATGGGAAATTATTCAGCCATAAGAAGGAATGGAATATTGATATATGTGATAATACGGATGAACCTTCAAAGCATTATGCCAAATAAAAGAAGCTAGATCTTTAAAAATCATATAATGTATGGTTCTGTTCGGCTGAAATGTTTAGAATAGGCAAATTCATTGTCGCAGAAAATAGTTGCAAGAGCTGGAGAGAGGAGGTAGATATTGGAAGGGAATGCTAAAAACTGGAATCAGACAATGGTGAAAACTGGATAACATTGTAAATATACTAAAAACCACTAAATTGTATACTTTTAAAGGGTGAACTTTAAATACATGTCCATTACATCTCAATTTAGAATTTTCCTCAATTTGGGAAAATTCATGGAGAAAAAATTATAATTAGGATTTATGTTTAGTTCCTTAGATGTGACAAAAACTTTTAATGTCCCACACACTAATTCAATATCTAGTACCGGGGGAAAAAGGATAACTTTTTACAAAAAGTATGGATGTTTGTTTTTCTCTTCTATTATTTCTCTTTATTATTTTAGTAGCACTCTCTACATGTGGCAGAGAGTGTAAGCTAATCATCAAGTCAGTTTCTACTAATAATAATGACTAACATTTATCAAATATTTCTATGTACTGTAGTCAATGTTCAAAGTTCTTTACATGTATTGATTCCTAAAAGGATTAAAAGAGCAACCTTATGAGCTATTTTTCTTGTACCTATTTTGTATCAGAGGAAATTGAGGCTCAGTTTCCCCAAGGTCACACTGCTAGTTAAGGGTGGAGGCAGGATCCAAGCCTAGGCATCCTGGTTCAGACTGGCACTGTTAACACAATTCAGTGTCCCTTTTAGTGCAAACAGGAAAAGGGTTAGAGGAGTAGAAAGAGATTGATGAGTTGCTAAGGGCCAAACCCAGAGATTTGGGCTAAATATTGTCAGATGCACATTCTATAAGCCAGAGGCCTCCACTGCCTGTTGTCCTGCTTCTCCAGACAGTTAAAATGAGAATATGAGGGCGCCCCATCCTTATGCCTCCAACCACTCTGAATGTTCATCATTCTGTAACTAAGGCAGTAGAAAATCAGAAAGATTCAGATATATTCTATCCTTAGCACACTGTGTGCAACAGGAATTAGAACATACAACATTTTGTAGCAAACAAGTAAGAACTTTTAAATTAAATGACTGATAGGACCTCAGAAGCTAAAGGACAGGCTAGCTATGGGGCACTATTGTAATACAAAAAAATAAATAAATAAAATAAAACAAAAAACAGGTAATTCTGCTCACTCTCCCTTACGTCCCAAAAACTATTCCTTAAATATTTTTTTCCTTCCTAAAATTCAATTCCATGGTATCTCATTCAATTTTCAACAAATAAATATCAAAAGTATCCTTATGTGCCAGGCATTTTTGAGGCACTAAGGGTACCATAATAAATAAATAAAGTCTATAATCTCAGCACTCTGAGAGGCTGAAGCAGGAGGATCACAAGTTGCCCACCAACTTGGACAACTTAGTGATTAGTGAGACCCTGTTTCAAAATTGTAAAAAAAATTCTAAAAGGCTAAGGGTGTAGCTCAGTGCCACCGCTCTGGGTTCAGTACCCAGTACCCACCCCCACAGGAGGTGAGGCAGTGGGCATAAGGCTGACTCTCAGTTTAGAAAAGAAGGACAGAGATGAGATATGCAAGTAAAGAAATTAATAAGCAAGATAATTTCAGATAATGATAAGGGCTACAAGGAAAATAGAGCAGCGTGATCTGATTGGAATTGGTTGCTTTGATATCTGCTGAAACCCAACCCATCACACAGCAGAGGTTTTGGATCTAGTTTGTTCACTGTATCCCAAAGGCCTAGAAGAACACTCAGCAAGTACTGCACGAGTAAGTGAATGACAAACAGCACTCTCTGCCTTGTGATAAAGACTGTGAGCCACATCAGTTTCTACTTGTTCCTAGGCTCATAGCTAGACTATACATCAGTTTGCTAGAGCTTCAATAACAACATCCCACAGACTAACAGCAAAATACTATTTCTTCACACTTCTGGAGGCTAGAAGTCTAAGATCAAGGTGCTGGTGGACTTGATTTCTTCTTGTTTTGTTTTGGTTTTCTTTTGGTACTGGGAATTGAACTCATGACCTTGCACTTGCCAGGCAAGTGCTTTTTGCTGCTGAGCTATATCCCCAGGCCTGGACTTGGTTTCTTCTAAGGCCTCTATTCTTGGTTTGCTTAAGATCTTTCCTTGGCTGCCCCAATAGTCTCATTTTAACTTAATTACCTTGGGGGGAGCACCTTCAACGTATGAATTTTTTTTTTTGTACCATGAATTGAACTCAGGACCTTGCACACCAGTCAGGCACTGTGCCACTGAGCTATATGCCCGGCCCACAACATATGAATTTAAGGGGCATATTCAGTCTGCATTTTCCAGCAGCCCTTGCTTTTGGGTAGAAACCAGTTGCCTGGATATACCCAGTGGAATTCAGAGTAAAGCTATGTGGTCTTCCTGGTTTAATCCATAAAACCTTTACACATCATCTCCTATGTTGTTCTCTAATCTGTGAGAAGGATACTGCCCTAACATGCTATTGGAAGACACATAGTAAAAATGATGATGCTAAAAGTGCCTGAATCCCTGAAAATGGCAGAGTTGAACTCCTCTACACACACCACTGATTCAGGCCTACACTGGACTATTGCATGAGAGAAAAATAAATATATGTTGAAATGTATAGCAGTCAACCTACCTTAACCAACATAAACTCAATTATACTTTCAAATCACTTTTGTTTTCCCCAATAGCCTTCTGTTATTTTAATTTTAAAGTTTTAACTATTTTTTTAATATTTCTCTTCCTAATTACTTTCACTCTAAGATCAGGTAAAGACATCCAAAATCAGACAAAGGTCTCTTGACACAAGTTTTCACTCTATTAACAGATTGGTACATAACAGATTAAGGTCTTAAATATACTATTTATCATGGGATAATGCAAGGACATAAAAACTAGAGACTCCCAATATTCTTAAACCTACTTTTCCAACTTTACTAAAACTTAGCCCCCATGGGCAAACTCCTAGTTGCCAGGTGCTGCTGTGGTTCATAGGCTAAAAATAACAGGTCACCAAGGAGTAGCTAGACAGGCCAGATCTGGACTGCAGTGTTCCCTGGACCAGGAACAACAAACAAGGTGAAGGAGGTAATGAAGGAGTCGTACCATTCTTCACTGCAGTGATCCCAAGAGCAATGGGGAATCCAAAAATAAACATTGGTTGACTCCAGTGCCCTTGACCAAGTATGCAAAGTCACTGAATAACAGAGCTAACTAATCTAAATACCAATCTAAACTTCTTCTGAGCTGCAATTGCAGGTGGCCAGACCTTTCACTTCTAAATAAGTTTACCAGAAGAAATAGCATGATTTTATACCATTTATATTAGTAACAGATGCATTTGACCAATTCCAAATTGTCTAAATTTTTTTTTCAGGGGTCCAGAAATATAACTCAGAGCTTGGGTGATGAGATTCCACAGTGGCCTAGTTCTTCCTTTCTCCCTTCATTCCTTCCTGCCTTGATTTAGCACCATTCTTAATTCCTATTCATTCTTACTGTGCTTCAGGCACTCTACTGAGGATTAGGGATATACGACTGGTAAATTTTAATTCTTTCCCTCAAAGATTTCACCATCCTGGGTTTGGTGAAGGAACTGAAAAGGAAAGCACAGATTAAAATATGGTCATTGTTTTAGTGGAATTTTAGCAAGGACGGCCAAGAAGAAAATGATCAATTCTCCCATCAATGGATGATGGAGGTGAAAATACTACTACTAGCGAGACCCTCAAATAAGTGTCTATTACATAGGCCTCTTTGTTATGAAAGAAAGAAGCTTTTATAACTGCACTGTATTCCCAAAAGCACAAGGAAAACTCTGATCCTGGTATCACACAGGAAGGTCTGAACATCCTTACTGCCCTTTCTGACTTTGTGTATTTATGTCCTACGAAAATGTGTCGCAAGTTTCTGAAGTATCATTTCTTATCTCCAGCTTTCCCCAGTTAAGTTTGCTTCCAAGATTCTTACTAAAATATTAAAGCACAAAAACCTTATTAACATGGCTCCATTTCTAACATATCCAATCTTGCACTCATTAAACGTACTTTCTATGTCTGTTGGAATATTATGTATGGAAATAATTCACCACTTATCTTCTCCCAACTATATAGGCAGTGTCTTTACCTTGGCTAATTGGTATTTTAAATTCAGTAGTTCTAAATTATCCTGAAAATAGATTTTTAAGAACAAAATAAAAATACAGATAAAGTCACGAATATCAGTGGTTTAACACCCTAAACCACTAAAATTTTTTGCTTTAGTTTACTTTTTAACTAGACTTACTTACAGCAAGCATCTTTTGTAATTGGGAAAATGAGAATTATAAGCATAATTGTTTTTGGTTATTGAATATAGAAGTTCTTTAAACTTCCTTATAGGAGTAACCAGGTCCTAGGTTGAGAATGCTACATAAAATAGTCTTTTCCCCTTTTCACTTTATTCAGATGCTCAACTAAAGCTACCAGTACTTATTCCTGGTCCAGGAATGATGAGGACATGTATCCAGTGGGAACTGGAGTGAAGGCAGCACCTTAATTTCATGTAATTCAGCTGAATGATTTTATTTCCCCCCAAGGCTGACTCAGGGTTCACAGCCAATGGAAGGTGGTAGAGACAGTACTGTTTCAAGTAAGACCCTTCACATCTGCTGGTTTTGGGCTGAGAAAGATTTTCAAAGATCTTTGTCAAAGGTGAACTAAAGGTGAATCAAATTTCCTATAACAAATAGTTCAAAAAAACCTTCAGAATTTCTTGAGTCACAAACTAAATAAAGTTATTGAAAGGAGCTGTGGTAAACAAGAGACCTCTGCCTCCTGGTAGTCACACCCTTGTGTGAGCCCCTCCCATTGAGGGTAGGCTGGACTCAGTGACTCACTTCTAACAAGGAGAACAAAAAGAAGTGACCTACACGGTTCAGAGACAAGGTCATAAAAGGGCCACCTCCTTCACTTCCTCTGAGGGAAGCCTCGATGAGGCTCTATCAAGAGCTCCATGCAGACTCCTGCCAGACAAGGAACCAAGGGCTCCAGCCGTAGCATTGTGTGAATAGACTGGAAGCAGATGTTCTCCAGCCTTGAGATGACTGCAGCCCCAGACAATATGAGGGACTGCAACCTCATTACAAACCCCAAACCAGAACTACCCTGCTCTGCCACATTCCAGACTCCTGACCCACAGGGTGAAAAACATAATGAATATTTATTCTTTTAAGCTAATTTTGAAGGAAATAGGTTACAACCCAATAATTAATACAGGAGCTAAAAAGTGTCCACTCTCAAGACATGGCATAAGAAGTGCCAAAAAATGTGTCCATATCTACACAATTACTTGCCCCATTAACTATGTCGGGCCTAAAACGTGATGATCCTACCTTTGCTTACTCACAGAGCATACATCGAGTGTGCTTTGTGTGAAATTAGGGTACACAGTGTCAGAGATAGCAAGGGGATCGCCCCCTCTTCAAATATCCATTTTCCTTCCCCTTCAGAATCAACTAACTCACTGTCAAAAACAGCTTTTTAAGGTCACTAAAACCAGGCCAACCATTGAGCCCCAATCACAGCTAGAAAAAAAAAAGAGGCATTTCATGGGCTATAATCACCCCCACCTGCACCTCCACAGTTCTAAGTTTAAATAGAAGCATTCCACTCTACCCTCTTAAAATTAAGTGTTCTCAAAAAGCAGACACTGGAGCATAAAATATCTTTTGTATCTCAACAGTTTGAATACCAGAGATTTGCCTTAAAGAGACAGGCAACCTGAAGCTTTTCAACCGAACAAGGTACCAATTACCAAAGGCAGACAATTTTCATGTTAAACACCAAGTATGCTGACCATACTGTCATGTATTCTCAGAGGATTAGCACTAAGTAGTGCTTTCTGTTATATTAATGTTAAACATTTGCATGTCATTAAAAAGTTTCCCCCAGGTAGAAGTTTCTTTTGCTCAGCCACAAGTTCCTTAGAAACTCGGACTTTTTCTTGAACCCAGTCAGTTGAACCAAATGACCATATATACAATTCCCCCACCATTATAACCAGCATCATCAAGGAGCTTCCAGGACAACAGCACTACTTTTGACAAATAATACTATTTTGATTAGGAAAGATTTCACTTAGCCAAATGTAAAAATAAGAGACATGTTCTTAAGACTTGGATATTGTGAAATGAAGTTATAAGCTGGTGAAATGAAGTCATCAACTGGTTATACAAATACACATTTTCAACAACCAGATTTTTAAAAATAATTCATACCTGTGTTGACTCCTTTTGTGCCATTTGCAATTTAACATCAGAAAATAATCATTCCAAATGGTTCTCCGGGTTATGATTCACCATGGTGAATGATTCTACCACTCACAGCAAATCAGAGAGTGGTTCAGAATGGCTTATTTTCCTGCTCCAATAAACTATGACTAGACATTCAGCAGATTTTTCTTCTGTTTCTTATTATTTTGCAGCATCAAGAAAAAATATGAAAAAATTAAAGAAATAACTGAATGGGCCACTGCCTTCAAAACTTATTCAGTCTTGCTCATTTACGTCAGACCCGTTATAATTCACTCCACCCCGCTGTTTTTCAGTTGTGTTTTCTGCATCATGGAACCTGCAACACTAGACTCCCATTCTCTTTTAGATCCCAAGGCACAACCTACCTTTCACAGAAAACTCTAAGTGGCAACTGCCAAAATGGATGCATGTGATAAAATTAAAACATTTCATTGGCCTTTCGATCTGGAAATAATTGACAAAAATCCCCTTTGTGTCAATTGTTGCATTAATTTTGTATCATTGACTCTATCCAGCCAGTATCTCAACACCCACTTAGCCATTCTGGGTCCCAGCCCAGAAAGTTGACTTACATGAAATAACAATGAGGCCCTCTGACAGTTTCCAACATGCTGCTTTGATTAATAGGGTTTTTCTATTGTATGCTTTTCCTATTCATGAGTCTAGAGTTATTAGTTACAAAGAACAGCCACTACAATTCTGTTTATCCTTCTACTCTCATCAATGCTTGAACTTTTGGGAGGAAAAACCATAAAGAGTCCCTTGCCAACCCCAGAAAACAATATATCTGCTACTTTTACACAGTACTTCATAATGCATAAAGCATTTTCACATACATTATTTTAGATCATCCTCACAAGAAACCTTTCATCATCCTGCAGATTACAAATTTAGTAACATAAATGCCCAAGATCACACTAAGCTAGATTTGAAACCAGGTCTATAGTACAGATATATGACAGATTAAATGGGTTTTTATATGCTGGCCTGGAATATATACTACTACTTACAATATTGCTTCTAAGAAAAAATATTTTCTAAGTTCTAATTAACTGACTTGTAAAGGAACTTTTGGAATATAACTAGATCATAAATTCAGGAATACATGTGTTACATATTTCCAAATAAATGTTTTTTATACAGGATAATGTGAACTCTTACTCTACCCCTAATGCCAAGAAGTAAATCATATAAACATAAAAGCCCTACCAAAAGGTACTGAGATGCTCATGTTTTGTATGACTGTCAACTAATGCTCATGGCAGTAGGTTTCCCTTTATATGTTCCATTTGCTTGTATATCTAATTTTTATGACCTAAAATCGACTGGCTACTTTATTTGTGTTTAAGAATCAGTAAAAATTTCCTTAAAAATATTAACCTTATAAGTAGCATTTATAGTCCTAGAAAAATCTCTGTCTTTCAAAGCCCAAGTGTTACTAAAGCAGGAAAGAGAATGTCTACAGTGAGTAGTGTTTAGGTCAGAAAGGGCCTAGAGGAACCAAAGCCTCCTCAGTTTTCTCTCGGTCCAAGTCGGTGTGCTGCTAGACTGCTGGGATCCCTTGAGTCTTCTGGAACCGTTTTCTTTAGATTGCCACCATCAAATAACATTTTTGCAATACATTTTGCCTTTAAAAAGCTGTATATCTTTATTGATTCATAACCTAACTTCTGTGGATCCAGTCTCAGAAAACAACTTGCAATATCAAAATGTTTTAGACACAAAGTATTTCTTCATAATGTTACACCAAAAATGGAAAAATAAAAAGCAAATTTAAGGAAATGACAGATAAAACCAACAATATATCACATATTTATTTAAAATGATGGCTACAAAAGCCATATAGCAGTTTTAGAATTATAATCTAGAAAATTAGAACATAAACTGTACATACATTATAGTTACAATTACTTAAAAATTTCATGAGAAAAGTCAACATGTTGCTTAAAGATAGTGAAATTATTGGTTGCTTTTCTCTTTTCTATATTTTCCAGTATTCTCTGGTGTAAGTATATTATTCTTATAGTAAAAAATGGTTATCTAAAATCAAGAGACTAACAATTTATAAAGAACTCCCAGAAGTCAATAAGAAAAATATAAATAATTCTAATAAAGGCAGTAGGAAAATATATGCATTTAGAAAAGAAAATCCAAATGGCAACAGAAGGAAAAGATACGTAATCTTCTCTAGTAATCAGAGAAATTCAAATTAAAATAAGAAAATATAATTCCTTGCCATAATATTAGCAAAAATCTTAAAGTTGTCTGGTGCTTATTGTGAAGGTGTACAAACATTGGAAATTTAATATGCAACTGATATTAGTGAAACGGGCACAATCACCTTGGAGAACAAACCAATAGTATCTAAAGCCCGAGAGATGTACAGACACAAGGGCTGCTCAGCGTTCACTGTGGCACCGTTAATAACAATTAAAAAGTGAAAGTCACCCTCTATTTCCATTGACTGGGAAATAGATAATTAGCTGTGCTATTTTCAAATAATAGAATATTATAAAGCAATAAAAATAAATGAATTTGACCTATCTGGAACACCATAGATAAATCACAAGAGCATAATGGAGAGTAGCAAATAAGCTCAAAATAATTACTATAAACAGTTGGTCTCATTTAAATGGTTTCAAAACATGTAAAACAAAGGTGTATTATAGTGATATCCATTGTAGCAATGGTACAAAAATGTGTATGAAATAGCTAAGCATCAAATATACGATAACAGAACCCTAGAGAGAGAAAAATCAATAGTACTTGGAGGTGGTATTCCAGAAGTCTTCACTTCTAGTCTGTGATATGACACCCACACACACACTCACTCACCATCTGAGGCAAGATTCACAAATAAATCTCAGAGAAATTTGGATGCCCATGTCCAGGTGCAATTCCATTATTTTGTGTTTTTATATTTATTTATTTGGGGGGGGTGGCTACCAGGAATCGAACTCAGGACTTTGTGCTTGCCAGGCAGGCGCTCATGCCACTGAGATATATCCCTGGCGTCTTCTTATATTTAGCATAAAATATTATAAAGAAACAATTATCCTCTAAAAATGTTTCATCAAATGAACAAAAAGTGCCTTCTGAGGCCCAGAAGTGAAATAAACAGGGTATCAGGTCAACTCCAGCTTCTCAGACCAATACTTTGCCACTACATGCCTGTTCTCTCTAAACACTAAAGCAGGAAGTTTATTCTTTCAAACTTCAAGTCTAAGTCACAGAAGACTTTGGTATTGACAGATCTCATATTTTATTCTACTAGTTCTTGAAAGAATCTTCAAAGAACAAGAAGACCAAAAAAGGTCAAGGCCCATCATACCAAAATGTGTGTTGTTTGACCTTTTAGTCATCTAGCTTGCATCGGCAGACAAATTTAGAATGTGGAGCATATGATACTGAAGGGTTGTTCCCCCTACTTCCAGCACCCTTCAGGAACTTTTCAGAATCTGACTTAGAAGTTACGCTTTACTAAAGCAGCTGATTTAGTCCAGCGTGAAGGGAGTTAACTGGACAGAAAGTGGACAACCAACATGATTCCTGCATAGACATGCAGGGGTTTTCAGGACTGAATGGAAGAAAAACACTCTAAGTCCATTCTCAGAACTGTCCTCCTGTCAGAGACTGACCAGAGTGACTCACAGTTATTCCCAGAAATGTCAATTGCAGGCAGTCTTCTGGGCCTCCAGTATGGTTTCATTCTTTTGATCTCCCTTCTGTCTTTGGAATGGCCCAGGCAAAGCAACAGACTGCCAAGAGCCCATCTAAAATAAATTACTCACTAAAAAATGGTTAACATAATGCATTAAAATGCATCTCATCTGGGGATAAACTATTTAATTTACCTAAGAGAAAGACAGAGCTGGGCATGATGGTGCATGCCTGTAAATATGGGTTCAGCACTCAGGAGGCTGAGACAAGAGGGTCTCCATGAGTTGAAGGCCATCCTAAACTACAAAGCGAGACCCTATCTCAAAAAAGAAAGAGAGAAGAAAAGAAAAGAAAAGAAAAGAAAAGAAAAGAAAAGAAAAGAAAAGAAAAGAAAAGAAAAAGAAAAGGAAAGGAAAGGAAAAGAAAAGGAAAGGAAAGGAAAAGAAAAGGAAAGGAAAAGAAATGAAAGAAAAGAAGAAAGAAAGAAAGGCAATTTGGTTCAATAAAAGGAAACGACTAGCAGCATTAGAAAAAAATGGAAGAAAAACTATGGAGTAAATTGAAATAATCCTACCCATGGATACTTAATTTATTGATTTTATTTACTAAAGTAACTAAAATGTACCAAAAATCTATTATATTCATAGGAAAAACTGTTATATATATAAAACAGCCAGGACTCACCAATATTTGAGAATTCAACATTAAGAAAAGTCTTGAGCTTAATGCTTGATTGCTAGCAATTTACATATGAAGAACCACAATGTAGGGGCAGTTCAAAGTCTGTGTAAAAAACAATGTACAAAGCCTATTGGGATATAAAACACAGATAATAGACAGATAGATTAATAGATACCCAAATTTTATCATATACTTAAATTCCACAATCCAGATTTCTACAGAAGGTCTTACATTAGGCAAATTATATAATAATATAATAATTCAGAGTTCTCTAAAACTGTTTCAGTGAGAATTCCATGGAAAAAGAGTATGGCCCATTAAAGCAAATGAAGTAAGTATTTGGGTTATCAGATTAATTGCTAAATTCTCCATTCTTCCCTCTGAACATTAAAAGATTTTATGTAATAAGTTTCAATATAAAGAACTCTACCTCACATACATATGAATTTTACCTCCTTTTGAAATCATAGTACTTCAGGCACCCACCAACCCTAGAAATCACATGCGAACACACCACAGAGCCTATCTCCAAGAGAAATTTATACTCAAGGGTCCTCTGCTTAAGCACATAAACTCTGCTAGAAATTCATATTAATGGTAACTTTGAAGAAGATTCGTCCAGAATGATCAGAGCAAAGGCAAGATGCAAGGAACATCTTTTATATGCCTCTCATTCTAAACATCTCACCCATATCATGCTTACAACCACTCTTTAGGTATGCTTACCTGCCCCTGCTGGACAAAGAGACCTCACTGCATCTGACAGAGCTGCCCGGGTTACAGAGTAAGGCAGGGGACACAGAGTTTGCACTCTTTGAAGGCAGGACTACCCTTCCATTCAGAGCCTCTGTGGCTAGCACACAGTAGGGCTGGCATAGGCACTTGATAAATACTTGTTGGGTTGAATCTATCTCACTGTAAGGTTTATCCTCTTCAGTCAATCCCATATATTCTAGAGAATGGCATCAGGAAGCCAATATGCAGAGTGAGGGGTAGCAAGCAAGACCAGCCAGCTCAGTCTGTGGAAAACTAAGTAGTTTCATTTCTCAGCTTTGTCTAGCTCTAACTGTTCTCTCCCTCCATTACTATCTTCTCGCCATTACCTCTACCCTGCCCTGGCCACCACTGGTTTACTCTCCAGATGTAGCTGACAGCCTTAGCGGATTCCAAGATCTTACAGATCACCCTGGCTCTCAGAAGAGCAAACCCAGGCTCTCAGCATGGTCCATTATCTTTCCAGCCTTTGCCCCCCAAGAAAGCTACTTGGACTCCAGTACCATCTCCTTCCCCCACAATGACCCCCTGCCCACCTATGCAGGAATAAATACACGAAAACCTTGCTTGTTATTCTGCTATAGGTGCAATTTCTATACCAAGTTTCTTAAATTTTCACCCAATATGATAAGGATAAAGAACCTAAGTCCTGAGTGACATTAGCAGCTGACTCACCTCCTCTCCCTGGCCAGCACCAAAATAAGCTAAGGTTCCCCAGACTCACTTCCCTCATTTTCAACAAAGGCCAAAGCTGGGCTCTCGTCTGCTGTGCTGACTATATCTTGTGACTTTGCCTCAGTTTTCCTGTCCATTTGGCCACCAAGATGAATAAAAAGGAGTGAATTCAAACAGACAATTAGGAGAGTCAGAATTTCAACCAGGACTCGGCCCAGGTCACTTTCAGAGATGTAGACCACAAACACCATCAAAAAGTGCCCCGAAAGTCCTGCCAATGCTCAAATACCTCAAAGGTTCCAGAAACACACATCTGGAAAGAGCCTTACAAAATGTCTAGCCTCACCACCTCATTTCATAGAAAGTAGACTATAATTAACCAAGTATAATTAACCAAATATAATTAACCTTTATAAGGTCATATGAGATAAATAAATGAATCTGATGCTAAAAAAATAAAAGGGAGGTGGAGGGAAGGCTGGGGAAAGAAGGGAATTAAAATGTCATGTACATGAACCAATCTCCTACAGTGAGTGCAATCATTCTGTAATGCAAACATGCACTGTACTAATAAAAGTAAAAAAATAATAAAACTTAAAACAGTAAAAGAAAAGCAAGTAGAGTAGAGCTTATAAAACAGCCTGGGCACTTTCTGCCTCCCATGCTGTCACAGCTAGCACACAGCAAGACTCACTCAGATCTAGGGTTCCTTTCACCCAGGCTGTGCCTGTCATGCTACACACACCATTTACTGTACTGTTTTTACCTCTTGTACTATATTTATACTTGGTACTATTGCCCTGAACAGCAGAAAGAGAAGCATAAAACTCAAGCTTTGTGGGATGTTCCACACAGGGAGGCCCTTATAAATCAACACTGATAAGGAAATCAAGACACAGAAGTATGAAAATGCTTTCCTGTAAAATCAGCAGAGGGGCAAGAGCTCCAATTCCACAGAAGAGGCCCATCCCAGAGCTCTTTCATGACATGCTGAGAAAAAATTGTAGAGATGTAGCAACTTGGTCTCATTTTCTAAAGTTATTCATTGCCATAATACTTTATTTCTTATTTAGCTAGCTAAACTATGCACAGCTATGATACTTCCTGTATTCAGAGGTGTTATAATGGGGGGTAGGGCAGAACTCAGCTAAAATCACAGGTTAAATTTAAAACAAACAAAAAGCAGCAGCCACATACACAGCTATTTGCAGCCGGACAGTCAGACTCAGACTGCTGCCGCTTTCATCCACAGCTGCAGTGGAGCCAGAAGCCCTCAGCCCGGGAGCAGTCTAGCAGGGCTGGATGCAGGCTCCTACCTTCGCTCCCCCATCTCACTTTCCCAGGCTCCTCCACATCACAGGCTGTAGAGCAGGAGAGAGAGCTGCTCTTTGTTTTCTGTGTAACAAAGTTTTCAAAAGGCTGAGGAATGGAATTTCCATGCTTTGCTCGGCCAAGTTCGTTTCTTAATATTTTTAAGAAATACGTAAATAAAAATTGCAAATGTAGGCAAAGCCCCCTTGTGGAAGTATAGCTAACAACTGTCTTAAGGGCTTGAGTTCTGGAAAGCTCCCTGTGGACTGGCCATCATGTGAGGAATGTTTGCAGGTACCTGACTTGGGCAGCAGCAAGAGACCGTCAGCCAAGCGGCCTGCCTCCTGGGCCGTGTCTGCGCAACAACAGGGTCCTTGCAGCCACAGAGCAGAAAGCCCAGAAACCTCGGCAGACTGCCTCCCGTTTTCATTCTGCAATGCTTTTATCTGTCTTCTATCAGAGGAAGGAAATCAAGCGGCATAATTTGGGTTACCTCTTTTTCTTTTTTTAACTTTCAGGAAGAAAATACCTTTGCATCTCCCAAGACAACAGAATCTTTTGAACTAAAAAAAGATACACAGGTCCTGAGCCACTAGGTTCTCCTAGGGAAGAGTTTAATTTCTTTCTAAAAAAAATTCACAATTAAAAAGCATCTTATAAAGATATGGTAAAGACCACATTGAGATGGAAATGAAATAAAAGCTGCCTGTTCTATATTTCTTTAAGTCAAAGAAAAACTTTTCTGACTTTCATGATGTGTGTGTGGCCATTAATTTCAATGTCATATTATGGTTTTTGGCTGAACAGACAGTATGTATGTATGTATGTATGTATGTAAGCAAACAAAACAAATGCATTTTGTATTCAAATTTATACAACTCCATACATTTTTATGCTGTTTATTTGAAAATTAATTTTGGCTTAGGCCTCAGAGACAGCAAATGTTGTCAAGATTTGAGGGCTACCTGAAAAGCCTTGGGGACAGCATTACCCTTATGCATAAGAAACAGCAAAATAAAATAAAAATAAATGAATTTCTAAATACGTCATGGCTAATCCCTTGAGCTGACCTACAAATGAATTATGGAGGTTTTGCTACAGGACTGAGTAGATGTGGTGATTTCACTGAGAGATTTATCTTGTTTTCCAAGTTATTTTCATATCTTATTTCCTTTTCTCTTAGAATTAGACTGTAAATAAAAGGGCTAAGACTGGATGAATCTCCCTTTCACAGAACTTATATTGGATTGATAAATTAAAGCAGTGAGATGAGTTTTGCATGACCCATCCTCAAGGATTTGGGAAATTTAGCCGATGCAAAACAAGGCATTAATTTGGAGAGGCCCAGCTACTTACAACGCTTAGTATTCTGACAATGACGAATGGCATCATTCCAAGCAAATGGTAATTTCACTTTTTGTGACAGTACTTTAGAGCAAAACCGACTTTCTTCACACAAAGAATTTGCAATCCTATTGAACAGAGGCAGTACCTGAATATCAGAAATCCTTCATTGTTTAAGTATCATCTGATATTCTTGATTGGCTTCAGACTGAAGGTTAGAGTTGAATTAGGGAGAACGGAGGTTAAATCCTAACCTTGAAAGACTTAGCAGCCATTGAAACACTGCCTTTGGGCACTTATTGGCCTGTATTTATCAAAAAAACTTTTCAATTCAATGAGGGGGAGGGAGAAAACACAAAACTTGTCACATTCATCAAGTGAAGCCACTGGAAAGACATCTACAGAACACCCAAAAAGCATAATCTTTCCGAAGCGCTGATAGAAATGGTAATTGGATGAGTCAGGGAATAATACAACCAAAGCAGGGGCAATGCAGAATATCGCTAAATATCAAGGTCAAAAAGAAAAGAACAGACTCTTAAACTTGCAAAAAACTTACACTTGGCCTTTGTACTGAGGGAAAAATATACCTGTTGCTATTCAAAATTTATGTGCTCACAAAGGCCTCTCAAAAAGAACTTTTGGACATAAAAAGCATTAAAGACCCTCCATCTCACAGCCCGTAAGAAAGCTTCACCTTAATATTGTCTCCATTGAAATAAGCAAAAACAGAAAGAAGAAAGAAAAAAGAAAGAAAGAAAAAGTAAGTAAGTAAGAAAGAAATTCTTTTTAAAAAACTAATGCAGTGGCTCTCTTTTTCAATCTAATGATCAGTGCTTCCAGCAGGGAAGGTAAGCCCTCGTAGATGGGGAAAGTACTTAACAAATTCTTCCTAAGGGACTGAAAAAAACAGACTCTTGGAAGACTGGCAGAGAATGGGAACATTGTCTCCCTGAAGTAGAATAGCCCTGATGAATCATGAAATCTGGGGAGCATGTCTTCCTGCCTTCTTTGCTAATGCGCTAAATCAGGGTAGAGCCAAATGACACATGTAAACAGATGAGCCATCTGGGGTGCTGCATTGTCCCGTTTTTATCTTGCACAAACACCTCCTCACTGGACTTGGAAGGCTTTTGGCACTACTCAAGAGCTCATATTGTGGGCTGCATCCAGCTGGAAAAGGAAGGGAACCAGCAAAGTGGTGAGTAGTTCAACCGGTGGAACTGCGCGGATCCAGGTGTCTCCTCACTGACGAAGCTATCAGTAAAGGAGGAAAAGTCCTGAAAAGTCAGTACCTGGACGCCCTTCTCTACATCCCAGGAAATGAGGCAGACTACCCATAAAACCTCTGTATATAGGTTCCCTAAGTCCTAAAAAGAACCAATCCAAAGGTCACCCTGGCATTTCCCTCTAAACTGTGCAAATGTACTGAAAAGCAAGAAAAGAAAGTGTCATTTGTTAATTTGCAATATTCTAAGGTGCCTACATTCCCATTTATATTATTCTGGGAATTCAA
The DNA here is from genome assembly GCF_000276665.1 of Chinchilla lanigera. NCBI lineage: Eukaryota > Metazoa > Chordata > Mammalia > Rodentia > Chinchillidae > Chinchilla > Chinchilla lanigera. The sequence goes on from NW_004955448.1 coordinate 18,734,834, forward strand.
CTTTGTAGTTCAGTGTTCTACAGTGATGTTAGGTAAGAGATGGAGTTTATGATTTGTGCTGACAGAGCCACATCATATTTTAGAGAGATGACATTGCCATTGATGGCTCCTTCTAATCTATTCCCAGTAATATGCTCATCTGTATGTTTCCCCCTGACACTAGAAGAACAATCTTAGATCCCTAAAACAGTATGTCATTTCTTTCCACAAATCTCACATGTACATATATTATTATTATTTAATGTTTATTAAGTACCAACAGTATGATAGGCACAGTAGACATAGGGGGCCATAAAAACATATTTAACGCATCAAAAACCACAATAAAAGGACGCTGTGTTTGTGACAGAAGACAATAAAAATCTTTGCGATTCATAGTTCAAGATGAATTGCACCCCAGGTCCCAGAGAAACTGTGATACAGCCAGCACATCAAAAAAGGTATTCGAATTTTCACTCAGCTGCAGTAAGGGAAGTTAGACATATATGTACCTTTCATCAAGCATTATCTCCCTCTACTTGCCCAATATTGTGTAGGAAACAATGAATTCTCTAAAGGCAAGGCAATAATTACTTATCTAATTAAATCTCAGCACTTGGCATCACCTCCAATCATAAAAGGATATTGTCAGTTGATATTGTCAAGCACGATGGTCGGTACTTACAAATATTTTGCTATACAATAGTATAAAGCTATTTTGCTGAAACATGGAAATGAGTGATTCATCCAAGGCCAATAATGAGGATTTCATTGTTTTCCTAAAGCAACATTTAACAGATACACATGCACCACAGCTGAAGAGTGAAAATATCATCTACAAGTTTGAAAATTTGGGTGAATATATCAATGATCAACTTGGATGTTGTGCAGTCACAGCATTAGCCTGGCCAAGACAGAGTATATCTTAAGGGTCTGAACTTCCTCGCTTGCTAAAGCTCCTTTAGTCATGGTTTAGTATATGGTTAAGAACATGAACTCTGGAGCCAGACTTTCTGGGGTTGAATCTAGATTCTACCACTTTTAAACTGTGTGTCCCTCAGCAAGTTAATTAACATGTCTGTGCTCTGTTCCCTCATCTGTTAAAAAGATAACAGGAAAATTATGCAACACTTTACAGAGTTATTGTGAGAATAAAATGAATACATTTAGTAGCTCAGTAAGGGGCCTATGACATAGTAATTGCTTAAAAAGTAATTATTTTATTAGAGTGCAAGCACTGATAACATATAAAGTGGCAGTGTTACTGATGCCCCTTCAGCAAGTCAGGCACTGCAAGCTGCTTTGCAATTAGTAAAAACAGGTTTACACCAGCCATCTTCTTCTCTTCTCCAGAAGCCCCTGTGAACTGAAGTGAATCTATAAGACAACCACCTAAGATCCCACAAAGTTGGCTTTTCTTGGGTCACCTTCACTGAACACTGGGCAGATGGGCTGAATGTCAGCAAGAGACCAGACCCAGTGCCAGGCATTTGGGAGGCAGTATGAATGAATGGATGGATGAATGTTTTTTTTTTTTTTTTTTTTGGTTTTTCTCCGGTACCGGGAACTGAACTCATGACCTTGCGCTTGCCAGGCAGGCGCTTTGCCGCTAAGCTAAATCCCCAGCCCCTGGATGAATGTTTAGATAATGCTTAGAAGCTCAAAGAACCCATCTGAGGCTCAATCATGGATCCAGGGTCTTCTTTGAAAATGTGCAGCTTGTCAGTAACATGAAGTCTAATTTTTATATTTTCCATAAACTTTCCACTCCCCCCACCATTCCACTGTACATCTCCTGGAAAGTTGCCACTTATTATTTCTAAAAAGGACCTCGAGGAGATGGGGGGTAGTAAACTTTATATAAACTAAATAAGGCTTATTTTTCAATAACTAAATGATAGTTTTAGTGGAAGAAAAAGATGAAAGGTAATGACTAAGTTAGGGTTTTTGGATTATTAGCCAGAATCAGTTGATCATCTATTCTTTAGCAGAATTAGCAGGAATAATCAAAGTTACAATATGTAGGAAACAACCAGCTGATGTTTAGTACAAAGGAAAAATGGTGTTTTTATTTATTGTCATGAATATCAAGGGATTGGTAACTAACTGCAATAAATTAATGGTAGCCTAAGTCCTAAATCTTGTCCATTAACAAGTACAAGGTAATTGCTGTAGACAATTTAAAGCTGTATGATAGGAGCTGGAAATCACAAAATACAAATTTTTAAAATTATTGTCAATATTTTCTTTAAACCCAGTTACTCAAAGGGAATTAAAAACCCATCAGCACTTCCTAGGTGTTAGAGTTGATGATACTTCTCTTAAGCAAATTAGTGTAGAACAATTTTTTTCTAGGCTTTATGCCTTTTTCAAAATCACTTTTTTTTTCCTGAGTAATGTGGCTTACTTTCTGTAGCTCTAAGCTTAAATGTAGTACCATTTAATTACACACAGACTAATAAAGCAAGACATATTTGAAGGTAATTTTGTAACTTGTTCATACAAACTCAAGCCAAAGGATAATGAAATGTTGCTAAAATTATCCTTATCCAGTAAAATTTATTGCAGTGATGAAAATCTTGACATCTATTCCAAAGTTCAAATTAAACTTCACCATAATACAGTAGCCTGAGTTAGACCAAAATAAATAAGCAATTATTTATAGTAATTATATGTGTGTATGTTGCATGTGTTTAACTTTTCAGAAAAAGTCAGTGAGCCCACATTGTATGGACTGCTGAATTAATTACAAGCGTAACAAAAGGGCATACTCTTCAGTGATCTCAGCATGTCACTTTGAATTTATCCATCTGCCTAATACCCACCTGTCTAGTTGCTCTTTCATTTAACCACATATTATGGCATCAATATTAACTTTCGGATTTGGGTAAAACCATTGCATTTCCCGAGCTGTTTGCCTCCTAATAAGCACAGACTGAAGGGGAATTGTTGAAAGCTGTACCAATACTCTTCCTGTAATGTTTGATAGGAATCCCAGCTGCACAACATTGTATGTTAATAACCATTATTTAATTAACAGATGAAGAAGCCCTTTTGAGCAGCTCTGGCAGATTTTGAACTTGATCTTCTATCGTTTGATGTCAGGCAAGACCAGATAAATGACAAGTCTTTCGAGTCTGCAGAGCCCCTTCAGAACAGCTGCACAGTCTTCCCCCCTTCTCTGCAGCAGGTTTCTCACTTAAGAAAAAAACACGCTTCATTACATCGCCTCTTACTTGAGCTGCAAGGGTCTATTCAAGGAAGATAAGCCTCTTAGAAATGAAGTAGCGTTGAATTTAGGTTTTGAGTGACAGCAGGAAGATTTATCCATTCAACAGACAATACCGCTTTCTCTGCATTAATCTAGGAGGCGGACAATGATCTGTTTTTTAGGCCTCATCTCATCTCTTTCCCACAGCAGAAGGTGATTAGAGTTAGGAAACAGGGACTGTGAAAGAAAACTTGAGCGCTATCTCTCTAGTCCTCCTGTTTCCTGAAGGGGTAAGAGGGAGCCCCTAGGCCAAGGGCATCAATCACAGATTCACAACAAGGATAGGATGCTTCACCATCAGGAAACCAAGAGGCTACAGGTAAAAGGGTAAGCCCCAGAACCAGAGAGTAAACTATTATCGCTAACTGTCGAAAAGAGGGGGGAAAAGCACAAAGTAGTCCTTCATAAATGAATGCCTTGAATTCCTCCTAATGCAGCCCTGATAAAACCCTCAGACTCTCTCTTGACTCAGCACGATATTCTACCACATATTCACAGGTTAAGATTCAGTGAAGTCCCAGATTAGCTGCTCTGTAAACAGCAATCTAGAGGGAGGGTGAGGCTACAAGTCTGCTCAAAGCACAAAAAAATGCCATGCAAAGGGCCGGGCTTGGTGGTGCATGCCTGTAATCCCAGCACTTGGGAGGCTGAGGCCAGAGGATCACTGTGAGTTTGAGGCCAGCCTGGGCTACAAAGTGAGTTCAAGGCCATCCTGAACTACATAGCGAGACCCTATCTTACAAAAAAAAAAAAAAAAAAAAAAAAAAAAATCCATGCAAAGTTTGAGCAAGCATTTACACAACCCAAAACTTTCACCTCACTTTTTATGCCCATCTTCTGAAAGTCAGAAGAGGCTTTTTTTTTTGAAGCCTAATTATTAATTTGCAATGTCCCTTGAGGAATGCCAGTAACCCACAAGGATATTAAGTTGGAGTCGAGCCCCAGAACCCCATTTTATAGGCAACATCTAGCACATCCTTAGTGTGGGAGACTTGCCATTTTATCAGTAGAATATTTGTTTATACTCTATAGTGCATAACTTGATTAATGAGGCTTAAAGTGAATGTGGTAGCTTAAAACCATGCCTCTGGTTTGGCAAATGCATTTTTATTTGAGATGCAAACATGAGACTGTTATTACATCACAGTATCCAGGGGTGCCTTTTGTAAGTCACTCATATTCTTACTTTCTCCTTTATCTCACCATGAAAGTATATGTCAAATATCTAAAAATAAATATATGAAATAAAATGTTCAGTCCCAGTTATTCCAAGTACCTCTTCATCAAAATAATTGAAGGTGAGCTCCCTTATATTGTATAACTAATATGCACAAATAAAAAAGTAAAGAATAATTAATAATTGAAGGTGAGCACTAAAACACTTTAGAATCAAGATTTTGGGAAGTAAGCATGAGACAGAATGCTTTTGCATGGTGCTCACTTTCCTGTAAAGGCCATTCAGGGAGGCTGGAAGAAGCCCTGTTTCAACTGTAATTAATTTAGTAAGTAAGCAGAGAGAAAGTCATAGACATTACTGCAAAATTAAATCAAGTCACCCCAAATGGCTCCTATATGTGAGAGCAGATTGTGTGTTCTCTAGAAATCAGTACAGAGTCATCCCATTTTGACATTCCCTATTGTTAAATTGTGTTTTGTTTTGTTTTTGCGAAATGCCCTACTGACAACTAGAAACTTCCTTGGCATTCACCTCACACAAGCCTGGAAATGTGTTTGTCAGTCTTAAGGGTACTATAACAGCCAATATGGTGGTGACAGGATGTAATTCACATTTCAAGTCCCCTAGGAAACCCAGATGCCACACCAAAACCCAAATAGAGCCTAAAGAACATTCAGAAGGAAAATCCAGGCATCGGCTCCCATTGAGAATAACCACATGGAGAGTGTCCACTGAGTGGACAGCTAGTTCTTCAGAAAGGCAGAAATGATTCAAAACAAAAGTTAAAAAGAAGCACCAAAGCCATTATTCTCATACTATCTGAGTTTCAGGAAGGATAGTTTTATTCTTATTATCCTTGGACCTTAAATTCCTTTATACCCATTGTTATGGCACTATTACAAACAACATCTTTACTGCTTCCACTGTCAAACTGACCACACAGGTAGCCAAAAACCAAAGAGTCTCTGCCATCAGATCCTGCCTAATGGCCTTCCCAGAACCTATCATAGGAGTCTTCATTTTTTCCTCTCTCATTCTCCCTTCTCTTTCTCTCTCTCTCTCTCTCTCTCTCTCTCTCTCTCTCTCTCTCTCTCTCTCTCTCTCTTTCTCTGCCTTTTCTTTCTTTTTAATTACTGAAGACTCCTGTTTTAGAGAAACCCCTAATTGCTTCATTTGAGATGTTATGTTTAACCTCAGGAAATGGTGTTATAAGACCTGGCAAACAGCTTTCTGGTTACTTCAATCAGTACCAGATTATGAGGTCCAGCGGGGTAAAAACTCTATTCATTTTCTTGCCCTGTCATCTTGATCTTATTTGAAAGTCTGGGGAGCTAGAGGTACTTAGCCAGCCCTGAGTTTCAGGAGTGGGGGTGGGAGTACCAGGGAGAGCTGTGTGAAGTGTTAGAGACACTGAAAGTTTTCATTTTGACCTCTTAATGAGAGCGACCTTTGACACAAGCTGATGAGTTCCATGCCTGTCCTGGTGTGCTTTTTGAAAACATTTGACACTGGTCACAGGTCTGACAGGGATATGACTAATGAAGTCGTGGTATAAAAATAATGGGCTGCAATTGAAAGTCATTTGCATGAAACCAAACTCCTTAAAAACTTGTCTCTGCTCACTTTCTGTTTTCCAAATGAGTCAATAATATGAATCAGATGGCTTGAAGGGACTAGAGTCCCAAATACTCCTTCTACAAGTTTGGTAAATTAGTTGGCATTTGGTGCAATTTTTGTTGCCTTGAGGCCTGGTTTAAATTGGACTGTAGTTACTAAATTGCTAGGGCGATTGCAGAATGTGTAGGATAATACATAATACCTTGTTTTTCTTAAGCGTTTTGTCAGAGAGCTCCTTGTGAGGTCAAAGGGATCCAGACAGCTCTTTGTAAAGAATATCAACTTAGAGGAAATGAAGAAGAAATGGGAGGAAGAGGTTGGGGGAGAGGGACAGGAAGTTGCAGAATAGAAGAAGGAAAACAAGTAAAGTAGGAAAAGAAAAAATTAAACACATCCAAAAGAAGTTGACGTGAATTGGGGTCCAAACACATAAAAGGAGAAGAGTGGAAAAAAGGAAAAAAAGAAAAATGAATGCAGAGAGAGATGTAAGAAATAGGGGAAATGGAAAATAGAAGAAAACATTTAAAGAGAGAACCCTAAAAGAAGGAACTACCATTTCTATATCAGTTTATCCTATAAAACTGTGCACTATGTATCATCACACAGTGCTAAGCACCCACTAAACAAAACCCTGAGAAGCCCACAAACAAGAGGCAATCCCTCCTTTCCTTCAACTCTGTGAGACCCAGCCCAAGTTCCTGCTGTTCCATCCTTTTGCTTCAAAACCCCTCCATTGGACAGAAGCATTCAGTGATCTAACAGCATCTAACAGCGTCTGACCAGAAGCAGCAGCCTTGGTGGGGGCGGAACTCAAGCCCCTCACCAGAGCCTTCCATCTGATAATTTATATACACAGAACCACCATCATGATTTGTCCACTTCCGCGTATCCGTCTGGGGTTCTGTTCTCCCTGCCTGGTGTACAAAACAAAAGTTAAATATCCCTTGCCCATATACTTAAATATAAAGAAATACAAATGACTTACAGACATACACAAGTACAAAAAATAAATGAATAAAAGAGGAAAGTGCACATGCAAGGGTGAAAATGAACTGGCTACGGTTGCTCTGCAACCTCACAAAATTTTCTTAATCTCTCTGAGCCTCAGTTGCTTCAAATACAAAGTAAAGGATTAAGAGAGTATGTTTTGTAAAGTTCTAGGAAAGTACCTGGCACACCTTGAGTAGGTACAACCGAATAAGTGAACAAATGAACAACTGACTACGGCAGTAGTGGCAATAATATCTCTCGGGCCTGTCTTTGAAAAAAGTATTTTTAACTTTCCATTTCCACACAAAGAAACCAATGATAACTCTACTAATATCCCTCAATGACCCCAAAGATGTAGGGTAGAGCATATACACATTCCACACACCAACCATGGTACATCTGATGGGGTTACATTTCCTCCCCAAACAAATGTCAGTCCAAATTCTCTCTCTCTCACACACACACCCCTGTCTGTCTCTCCCTCTCCCCTACTCTTTCCCTCCATTTCCAAGGATCAATACATATCAGCACAACCTTTATATTTATTCCTTCTGAAGATACACAAATTGAGGAGAACAAAGGATAACTATGACTTAATAATAGTTTAAGATTAGTAAATATTTTAAAATCAATTTGGGGCAAACATTTTATTGTAGCCTAATTCTTACTAAATAATCGTAGTTGCTTTCTGCTCATCTAAATTGACCCAAACAACTGGGGCAATCCTTTATCTTCCTAATAATTCTGAACACTCCAAATCCCAGTGAGTCAAACTAATGCATTTATTTACTCTGTGGATTCCTGCTTCAAGAATATAATGTATTTATCTTAATGAAGCTCATGAGTCCACAGTACATGTTGTTATCAGTTACTAAAATAAACATAGAAGATCATCTCATTGTAGAAAACTAAGATAACATGGACTCTAGAATAAATTTCAAAAAAAAACTAAGAAACAAAAGAGTTACTCTTTAAGAAATAAAATGAAAGCTAATAAAGACAGACTAAAGAAAAGTTTTGAGAAAGCCCAGCAAGCCTCAACAGGAAGAGATATAGGATCGTAGTACCTTTCTCATTGAAACTGAGCATACCACTGGTAAATGGCTATTCATGTCTTTAAAAAGTGGGATTTAAAACTAGATATCACATTCAGTAGCTGAGAAGTCATCTTTTCTCTTCCAATCAGTAATGCTGAGCACCAAGACCATATAAAGTGGTCCACATACCTCAGTATTACATTCACATTTTAAAGGATGAAGACACTGAAAATGAACAACAGTGAAAAGCACTAAGAGAATGAAAAACAGATCCTAAGGGGAAAAGAGCAAAGAAATTCTAGTTACTTTACCTCAAGAAGTAATAATCAAGTGTGAAAGGATTTTGTGAGAACAGTGCTGACTGGTTGTCCTTCATTTCCACAGATTATCAAATAAGATGAAACAGGGGAAATGGAGAGAACATAAAGAACATCTTCTTGACAGTAATAAATACAAGAATATTATTAAGTATTGGAAGAAATGACCAATAGAGATTATGGATTAGAGGTCTGAGAAATCTTTTTAAAATAGGAGCAGTGACTATCTGTCTTAGATGGTTTGTGTCTTTACCTGCCTGGAGGCCAAATACTGAATCATTACCAAATATATGGTTCTATTATCCCAGAGATTGATGTCATTACCCCTGAAGTTTAATGCATGGGAAAAGAGCAGGCGGTTGAATAGTGCTGGGCTGAAGATTTAAGGACTGAAGGAATGATGATAGAATTCAAGTCCAGCATTTAATTTCTCCAAAACTCTACAGAGAATAATTCCCATAAGAATAAAAAGTTTGCTGAAATGAGATTTTGGTTTTGTTTTGTTTTGTTTCTTTTTTTTTTTTTTTTTTTTTTTGGTACCAGGGATAGAACTCAGGACCTTGCGCTTGCCAGGCAGGCGCTTGCGCCACTAAGCTGTATCCCTGGCCCTGAAATGCAATTTTTGTATTCTACTTATGTATATGTTTGGCTTCTTTCCTTTATTAAACAAGAAGCTTCTTGAGGGCAAGAGACGTACATCTTCCTCTGAGTTTCCCCCTGACCTCTCCATCCCACCAAAGCCCTCTCACACCAGCACTGAGTGCAACTACCCACAAAGCCTCACCTGACAGAGCCCTGACAGGCTGGACTGGGGTCTGGACCCTGGCGGGGTCTCACTATTTTGCAAGAGCTGGCTCCTGCAGAGAGCTGAGTTTCCTCTGCTTTGATCACTGAGAGCACCGAGAGTAGTTTCTGGAACATAGCCAGCACTTAATACTGAATGAATGAATGAATGAATGAATGAATGAATGAATGATGAATGAATGAATGAATCAAATTTATTCCAAACACTTGTTGAGTGTCATTCAGGAATAACATTTTTAAAAATCTCCCAAACAGAAAAAAAATGTTAAGACTATCTTTATGTGGCTCTGAATTTGAATCCTTAGATTCAAATCCATATTAATCCCAACTTTTCATCCTCCTCCCAATCCTGTTCTTATGCAAGAAGCCGTGTGCACACAACCAACAAGTTGCACCACTATTTCAAAAGAGAGAAAATGTTTGCGGTCAGTATCAGGATAATTAACTCAATTCCTATTTTTTACATTTTCATTTCAAAAACTTCTAAGGATCTGTCTAATCAGTAAGTGGTCTTAAATCTACACTGTCCAGTCCGTATCTCAGCAAGTAAAGCAGGATCCAGAATACTTTACTCCCAAGGGAAGGTACTATGGAAACAATAGAAATGTATGACCATGCTACTTAATTTAAAACTTTCTGAAATTACAAACTGCCTCTGCATTTGAATTTCCTCTTTTATGTTTACCATGCCTTTATATTTTAAGCATCTGAAACCAAAAACTAGTTTTCCATCTCGTTAGCATAATTTATTTCTTGCCTGGGCATACATTTGCAATGTAATGCAAATAACAATATTATTTTGCATGGCAATTGTACCTCTGGAAATGCTTTACTGACATTAATTTTCACAACCCTCCTTAAGGAATAGGTGAACACTGATATTATTAAGGCTGAAGCTAATGAAATACATCCGGAAGAAGAACATATTTGCAAGAAAGTTTTAATTTGTCAGTTTGTCAGTTCAGTGTTATACTGATAGCTACTTGTGTTTCACTAGATCCTCCCCAAAATTATTTACCATTGTAATATCCCCTCTGGTCATATAATTTTAATTTAGATTCTTGTTTTATCCAGGTAAGGGACTGGGTTTTGAGTGTTTGTTTATTTACGTGTTTTAACAGATCTCTGTGTCCACATGACGGCATAACTCAATCTGACCAGATACCAAGTGGAATTACTTAGTCTAATCAGTTCTGAAGCACAACTGTTTGGCAATGCCATCCGTGTATACTGGCCTTTAAAGAAAGGCTCCCATTGCCCAGGTACCAGCAGCTGGGGTTGGTAGTGTTATACTACCAGTGGAAGACATCACTGCAGTAGTGTCAAGTATAAGTGACGTTTGCTGAGGACTCTGTGCCAGTTCCTAGGCCAAGGGTCTTACATATATATGTACTCATTGGACTTTCACAATAACTTTGTAAGTGCAGTTATTATCCCTACTCTACAGACGAGAATGTGGCAAAAAGAGGTGAGATACAAGGTGTGCTGTAAAACCAGGGTGTGTTAAATTTTTAAAAATTATTGCAGTGAAAAACACATTGGCGTTAATTTCCCTTAAAATACATGCCTGCACCACTCCCCACCCCCCCGCCCGGCCTTGCTTTGAACACACCCATTCTTCTTGCCACATTCTGAAGAGTTCTAGAAATCCTTTTGTTGCATTGTCATGCCTCCCTTAATGTCCTGACTCCATTCAAAATGATTAATTTTCATGGTCACTTTGACTTTGGGGAAGAGCCAAAGTCAGTCGGCGCCAGGTCTGTGGATGAACTGAATGAAGACACACCATAGGTTGTTTTTGCTTTGTTTTTTGCCAGCCTGCCCTTCCACTGATTGCACTCAGCAACAATATTCACCATACTTTTTAGCCATATCTCATAAACACATAAGAAAGAGCTTTCAGACCTGCCTCAGAAAGTAGCAAGAATAGTGGGATAAATGTATTCAAAGCGAGGAGGAGCATTTTGAGTGGGATTAGTGGTAATGTGTCTACTACTATAATAATTTTTAAAATTTATACATTCACTATATTTTTGATCACCCCTTGTAATTTCCCAAAGACTTTTAGCTCATAAAAGATGGGGCTGGGCTGGGAATTTAGCTCAGCGGCAAAGCGCCTGCCTGGCAAGCGCAAGGTCGTGAGTTCGGTTCCTGGTACCGGAGAAAAACCAAAAAAAATAAAATAAAAGATGGGGCTGGCATTCTAATCCAAGTGGTCTGTTTGCACAGCCTGAGACCATTATTTATTTAGCATCTGTTTTTTTGCAAACACTTCACAATATTTTGACTGCCCAGTATTTCCTACAATAGAGATATGATCAGCCTGTATTTTGATTCGGTAACAAATCTGTACCCAAAAGCCTGAAATTGCCCAAATCTTTCCAATGATCATTTCTTTTTCTTTAAAAAAGTAAGTACTAAGGAAACAGTAATACACAATTGTTGAATAAAACATGGTTTCTATCAAAGGAATTATGGCTCTTTAACACATATACACTCATACAGAGACACAAATATACACACACATATTACCTATTGAATTGGCTAACTAAACAACTGGTCACTGAGGTTTGGGGGGTTCAGTCTAACCAATTGTTTGACACCTTGTTGAACAAAAAAGGAAGAGGAAATGCAAACGTTTGTTAGACTTTTTTTTTTTTTAATATCGTGTACCAGAATCTCAGAAACTAACTCTAGAACCTACAAAATCTCTAGGAGGAAAGAAGTAAGCACAAAAGATACAACTTCAATTGTCACTCTAAGCCTGTATGGCCTGGTTGCAAAGAGTTACACTGCACATCATCCCTATCTTCATGAAATAAAGGATAGCCCATGTCCTTACAGTTTCCTATTTATTTACAAAGGTCTACTATTTTCTTGCCTGGAAAAAAATATCATGTTTAAATTTTTCCAAAATTAAGTACTGGTCTTAGAGTTCAGAGCCAGATTTAGCCAGGGATACTGCACACCATTCCAAATTAACTTGTTAATTTAATTGTCATCATATCAATTCACATTTTTGCTCTCTTAACCACACTGCCTTACAGAAACCAGGTGAAAATTATAAATATAATTTTTATTATTTTTATTAAGGAAAATAAAGTTGCATAAAGATGATACCTGGACATCTAACATATATGTCTTCCATCTTTGAACTTGTTGTTCTATCTTCTGTATACAATTGTAGTTTCCAACATAAGCACTCATTTTACCAAACAGTAGAGTAAACCCAACATAAAACCATAGAATGATTTGCCAGCCAGCTCATAGATGATGACTTCCCCAAGGCTGCAGTGAGTTATATACCTCTCTGGCAATTCCTTTGGGAATTTTTTCTTCATTTTCCCATAGAGATTTTGTGAGTGATTTTTATTTGGTTTTGTTTTGATTCTTTCATGAGCTACAAAATTATGTGGCTCTCCCCTTCCATGATTCTTCCCATTAAAAGTTCTACCACCCTGTTAGGCACACAAGTGACATGTTCACCAGAGTTCAGAGGTGAAGAGAACTGAATTTCAAAGCCACACAATTTATGTGGAAATGAAGCACATTCCTTGCCAGTTTCTGTGTCAGGCATATGGGAAGACTGTATAATAGGCTGTTTGATTTGTGTGATGGAGAGAGTTTTTCAAGCTCTCTGAAGAAAAAAAAAAGTCACACTGATTTCTAGGCTCATCTATACTTTTCCGGTATTTTATGTGGAAACATTTTAGAACTCACAGTTTCCATACTAGGTACGTTTTCCACAGTTAATTAATCCTGCTTTCCCACATGACAGATGGCCTATCTCATAAAAGGGTACATTGGAAAGCAAAGATGGAGTCAAAGAAGGTATTCTTTGATATTTATATAAATCAGGATTTTTCTTCATTTAAAAGCATTGGACTGTCTGAATATGAAAATGCAGTACATCTCTCACAGAAAGAAATCTTGGGCTCCTCTAGGCAAAGTAAATGAATGAGATTTTTCCTTATCTTCAAGAACTATAATACTTAATTGGAGCAAAGAAAGTATGAATATTCCATACCTGTACTTTTAGGCTTATCATACCTGTGCTCTCAACTCAAAATTCAAAAAATAAACTAATCAGATAGATGTACAGTAGCTTCTGAAAATCACCAACATAAATAATCCTCTTCTCCTCCTCTCAAATTGCAACTTTGGGGAAAAAAATAAACTCTAAATTATTAATTTATGTGTTTTCCCTTTTCCTAAATATTAAATTAATATGGAAAAGAAAACCCCAAGATGTTAGCCTTGCTTGTCATCTTCCCACAGCAGCACAGGGTTAGGAATAAATAGCATCACTATTTTTATCTAGAAGAGATTGAAATTTTCATCCATCGACAACTGGCCAGATCCCACCATCTCATATCCCTGCATATCTCTAGAGACAGAGGTACCATGCTAGACCTAATTCTTCTCTTATCAGTAACCGTCGGCCCTAGGAAAGCCATGTCACCTCTCGGGGTCTCTGCCTCCTCATTCGGAAAATTATGTGGATGGAAAAACATTGTCTAATGGCCCCTCAGCTCTGGAATTTTATGATTCTCTTACGCCCTGTAATGTGGCACTCTTCCCCACTCCCTACACTCTCCAACCCCCGCTGATTTACTGCTGAATAGCCAGTATGTATAGTGAGCTCTGGACTTAACTTGGCCTTTCTGGCATTAGTCAAACCAAGTTATTTCTCATCTTCATCACCACTCCACAATTCTGGTTCACACAGAAAAATCTAACTGAGCTATCTATCTATCTATCTATTTACCTCCACCTCTACCTCTACCTCTAATACCTGTGTTCAAATAACACGCAATTTGTAAGAAACACCAGTGTTTCTAAAGCTGTCTCACATGACTGCTCTTGGAATCAGTACGTCTGTTTGGTCACCAAAGATGGCCATCTCCTTTAAAACTGAGCGTTTCTTTTCCCATCTTTTATCCCTCACGGCCCCTTCCCAGTGTCTGTGGGCTCAGAACTGTTAATCCCCATGTGCCCACCACTTTATTCTTTACTTGGACCAGAGGCTGATGTACAAATGAACAACCTGGTGGAGAGTTTGTTTTGAGTTTGTATTTCTATAAATAAGAGAAAAACAAACTCTTAAGCCGGTATTGGTCAATTTACATTAGAATTGTTAAGTTCCTGCAGCTAGAAAGGTATTTAACACATTAATCTGAGAGTGGCAAGGTCACGTGCTTGTCCAACACAGAATCAGTTTTTAGCTGAGATACTAATCTAGAAGCTACTATTTCTACTAAAGATAAAAACTAGCACCCCGCCACCGTCACAGCAGAGTACAGTGTAAAACATACATAAGGACAGAGTAAGCTACCAGCAGGCCTTTCGCACAACCCATTAAGGAAAGCACTGCTTTACTGTTAAGATTCCCTGATTAAAGTGCAACTGCGTGAATACCTAAGTACAGGTGGGGAGTTTGCTGCTGCAAGCAGTCTGGCACAAGGGTCTCAACTTGTTCCTATGAAATGATAGAAGACAATACTGACTCAGGACACTGCTTCATCAAGAATTAGAGACCTCCAGGACTCTGGCAGTCCTCTTGACCTTCTCACTTATGAGTGGGAAGGAACTGAAAATCAACAGCAGAATCACTGTGTACCTCGTTTATTGCCTTGTATGCATAGTTATATTTAAATTCACTCTATAGTAGAGTTTGCATTACTCCCATTATATTATAATGTGGTTTTACTCATTCTCTAACTTGAGCAAATGTTGATTTTGTGAAACCAAAAGTAATCTCCTACAGGTATTCTGTGGGGTGTAGACCAAGAAAACCTCAGAATAACTGCAAAGTCAAGTATCTGATGCAGCAAGAAAGTCAAGAACTGCTCAAGGTTTATCTTTCCTTGTTCTTTTTATTTGTTTGTTCAGTCAGTTGGTTGGTTGGGTTTTGGTTTTGGGTTTTTTTTCCTGCATGTTACATACCCACACACTTATAAAACTAAAAGTAAAGGATAGCAATGTTTGGCTGAGTTCAAATCCTACACAGTTTCTACTATGTCACGTTATTATGACATAGAGTCACTAACCCATACTAATTGTCTCTTTCACTTTGTGGACTAATACAACACTGCAGATTTTAGAAGATAATCACATACTAAAAACAAATAGAAAAGGAATAAAGGGTTCCTTATTACAAAAATTCATAACCACAGGTTAAACAGTATGCTCGCCAGTAACAAAATGATAACATTTTTTCCTAAAAGGAAAATTCCATTGAAAATATGCACTTTCTATGTTCTTGGAGATGGTCCATAACAACAGTATAAGGAATAATTATCCATAACAAATACTCTTTAAAAAACCAATGCTGTTGTTTCCTGATCCCTGCCCCACTTTCATCGTCATTTTCTAGAAACTCCGCAACTGTAGTGATGTGGCTATTTGCTCTTCCAGTAGAAAGAAAGGGAAGAGCCTAGTAACTGACTCAGCCCTTCCATCCCACCATCCGCTGGCATTTCCCCTCCGCCGTACTCACTCTTCATCCCTTACAATGTACACTTCAGAGTCACCCTGCCAGAAACAAACCCAAATAACTCTCAGACACATCACTAGAAACCCAAACAAAACACTAGATTAAAAATTCCAGGGTGTCTGCTGTGCACAGAAACTTGCTGGCTCACCAGCAAAACTCCAGGCACCTATGCTGGGCTGTCCTCAACCCCTAAAGATGAATGTGGCTGCCTCAAGTCCAGACGGCCTCTTCCTTGCGGACTTTCACATGATCCTTCAGCCAACAGCAGCCTGCTTGGCCAACACTATCCTCCTTACGCTTCCAGACAGGCGCTTGTGCCGCTGAGCTATATCCCCGGCCCTTTTCTTTTTTTTTTTTTTTTTGTTACCGGCAATCGAACTCAAGACCCCGTGCTTGCCAGGCAGGCGCTTGCCTTCTTACACTTTCAAGCAACCCCTCCACCTCCTGCTTCCAGCCTTCCTACTGTCCCCATGGCCACACTGCTCACTTTGATGTGTTCACCCTTCCTCCGCACCTTCTCCTTTCCTCCCTGGGGTATCCACTGTCCTCTCCTGTCTCATTCCCTTAAATCTTCCCCAGTACCCAGTGCAGGGCTGTCTTTACCAGAACTTTATCAAGGTCCACAGCAGCTTCGCTCTGCTCTGAAATTCTGGAGTTCTCACCACTTGGTCCATAGAACTACAAAGTTCGATTTCTCTGGTTGATTCATATTCAGTAAATCCTTGTCTTTCCACCTGGATTAAAATTCGATATCTCAGACTTCCTCAGCATATTCTCCATCTCAATCAGAGTACTCAAAACTGAACAGCAGCCAAATATTCTCCACAGTTACATGTAGACTAATTCTAGAAACATACTATTTGGGAATTTCACAACAATTTTTAAAATTAGACATCCCATAATATTCCTAAACACAGAATTTGCTGAGTCTATTGTTTAACACTATTAGGCAGCTCTGTTCCCTGTACTTCCACATCACCTCCTCCACTTAAGTCCTTCCCTCCTTGCTACAACAGCTTGTTGTGCTGAGCATTGAAGAACTTATCACACGTTATTACACCAGAATGAGAATAGCATAGGGGTGAAAATCCAGGCCCATGACTGGAGGGCAGAGGCAAAACACCACTCATCTCTGAGCCCAGCCTCTCACTGTATGTATACATACAAATGTGTGTATACAAATGTTTATATTCACATACATGTATGCACATATACATAGATCGTTATATCTAAGATATATTTACATACACACATCATGGGTTATACATGTGTAAGTAATGTTTGTCATAACTAGTATAGGGGTAAGAAAACTCAGAAATGTTCCAGTTCATGTAGCACTGTATACAGGAAGAAAATTAGACTTAGAGAAATTAATTTTTTTAAGACTTTTTTCGGTAGAAATAGAATATAAGGTTTGGGAAGCAGCTGTCAAACTTTATCATAAATTCCACAGGAAAACAGCATAAACATTTCCATTGGGACATAAAGAGACTGCAGCTGAACAAGAATGCTGAAGGAGAAATTTCAGAATAGAACAACCATTTAGGGTTCCTGAGGCAAATATACCTCGCAGGATGCAGATGGTCTACAAGTCAGTATAGCTCACAGTGGTCCATGAACTATTGGCATACAGAATTTCTTTACTGTTGACACTACCCACTCGCATTCCTCAGTGCCATCTCAGAGCTCTCTCATTTGAATCCCTGAGCTGGGCCCGAGGATCTGCATTTGTCTCAGGATTTCAAAATGATTTTCTGAGCACCATAGCTTAAGGACCCCTGGCTCTATCACATATCCACCTTACAGTGGACCAACATGCAACAGAAATGCTTTTGGACTTAAGCCCTCATCTCCAAGGAGACAACAAAAGAAGAAAACCAATGATGGTCACTGATCAGTAGATTTAACTATAGAATCCTATATATAATACATATACATATATAATATACATGTATATATATTGAATATATGGATATATTTTTTAATACTGAAAATAAAACCTGGGGCAATATTCCACCACGGAGTTATACCCCAAACCCTATCGTGTATCTTAAAAAGCATTTCTCGGGGCTGGGGATTTAGCTCAGCAGCAAAGCGCCTGCCAGGCAAGCGCAAGGTCGTGAGTTCGGTTCCCGGTACCAGAGAAAAACCAACAAAAAAAACAACAACAACAACAAAAAAAAGCATTTCTCATCTAAGTACCTCAAAGCCCTAAATAACTACTGCTCTCTGCAGTATTTATCTGATTGCTGACCATTTGCTTAAAGTACAAAGGGAAAAAATTAGCATGGGTGGCTCTCTGGAATCAGCCTATTTCTAATTTTCTATATCTACCTACACCTTGGCATTGCTTGCCCCCTCTCCCTCTCCCTCTCCCTGCCCCTCTCTGTCCCTTTCTTTCCTTTAGCCCTCAACTTCCTCATCTTGTTTTAACTTCCCCTAAAACAATGGTTCTCAGAATGGAGTCCCTTAACCAGGAGTAGCAGCAGCACTAGAGAATTCAAACCCTTAGCCCCACCTCAGGCCTGCAGAATTAGAAATTGTAGGGATGCAGCCCAGGTGTGCAGGTAATTATGACCAGGCTAATGTTAACACTTGACACTACTACCCTCAAGACCGCTGGCAGGAAAGGAGCTTCCATCAGCCTTTCTCCAATCTGGTCCTCCTCTGCTGGAAACTGCAGAGCCAGGTGCCAGGTCCAGCAAAGGTGACCTAGACCCATCTGCCCCTACCCGTGCATCGGCAGGCATTAAGCACAGTTGACTTTTAAACAAAGCTCATCTTGAAAATAAGAGCTGATTCTCTTATCATCTCACCAACATATTAAAGGACCAGGCAGCACAGCAAGACTGGTGTGGGGCACGCACGCACGCACACACACACACACACAAAACAGAACACAACCTAGCCTTAAAAAGCGAAAGAGAGCCCTTGAAGTGGTTTTTGTGGATGTGAAACAAACATTGAGAATTTGAATTGGTCCCTTTTATTATAGTATTGAAATCAAATGTGTTTAATTTATGAAGTCTTGTTCATGCCCTGATTCTATATACTTTATCAATAAATGTGATACCTGAAAAAGATGGAAGGGCTATTTTCTGAATTTAATGATGGAAACAGTGGCTAGGAAAAGTTACAGTCATTTAATTTAGCCAAGTAACTGCATTTATATTGTTATAAATTTTTGAGGTTGGAATCTCAAGTTTTAAAATTAAATAACTATAGTTAACTGTTTATTTTTAATGACTTGACTAATTGAAGTCCTACCACCAGTTTCCAAGTGCTTGTTTTCAAACTAACCAGTTATTTTGAATGAAAAGATGAACTTTTGCTCTTTCCATCAAGATAGGGTCATGTGGCTAGCACCTGATTGAAGAAATGTTTAATGTATCTTCCCATCATTAAATTATTACTATTAATTAAAAGTTTTTAAAAAGAAAATGGAACTCAGTTTATATCTAGTAATGGACATAGAGATTCCAGTTTTACAAATTAAAATTCTAAACCAAAACTGTATAAGGAGGTAAAGTACATGTAGAAATTCACCTCTAAAAGCATACTACCCACCAACGGCTACCTAATTTAGCAGAATATATTACCTCTATGCTTCATAAATCTTAATTAAATCTGTTAGTTTTTCTATCATGTGATCAAGAAGTGCCCCATTAAAGTTAAACAGTTTCTACAAGTAATTATACACATATACTCTTTTAAAATTGCTTCACATATCCTGGAAATGTTGTCTACTAAATCAAAAACTTGAATTTCATTAATGCAAGTTTTTTTTATCTCCCAAAAGTCAAATGTGTCCCAGAGGAACCCAATACTCAATGTTGGCTTCTTATAATACAATTTAATGCTCACAAACACAACTAAAGTATTTAAACATTTACAGGGGTTGTCATAAATGCTTTTCTTATTTTTGATCAAATTCAACCTTACATTTAATACAGTTAACTATAGTTATTTAATTTTAAAACTTGAGATTCCAACCTCAAAAATTTATAACAATATAAATGCAGTTACTTGGCTATAGGATATGTATACTATGGGGACTCCATTCTTCAATCTGAAACACAAATGCCAAAACCAGACAGGGGACGTTTGTAAAAGTAGACATTATTTTAAATAACTTTTGGCACATTGAAGGAAAAAACCTTCAAATACAAATACAAAATAGAACTCTTTTATTCCTGTAGTTATTTCAATCAGATACAAGCACATTAATAAGAAGAACAGTAGTTTTTCTTTCTATTCTTCTATTTATTTTGAAAAATAATGCAAGATAAGCTGCTGAACTAGTTCATTGAAAGCATAGTGTTATTCTTGGCATCCTAGGTGTGCGAACTTAATAGTTGGATGGGAAACACTGTTGATGATCTCTCCACTTGCTCCTAGTGTTACTTTAACTCACTGAGACATTACAGGTAACTGTAATGTTGTACATCTGAGAGATGCACAAATTTAGCACTCAGAAACATTGTCAATGGCCCTAGGAAAAAACACTGCAAGGCAAATTGTTCTGACAGAAGCTTACCATCCCAGGGCACACTGAAGAGTGCGTTCACAAAACAGGAAATAAGGATGAGGAAGACAGCTTCAGCACAGCAGTGATGGATAACCCTTGATCCAGGCGACTGTAATGTCTCTCAGGGCAGAGAGTACATTATTAATTGAAATCCTTGTTTAGTTCCTCCATGTAGAGCACTATATAATTACATCTATACCTGAAGAACTATTTTCAGCAAAATTCATAATGTGTAAAGTCTCCTTCAAATGTACAGGAAGGAAATGTTTCTATTGTAAGTGATTATATCAGAATGTACACATAACACACAAACATTGAATCCTTAGTCCCAGGATCAGGCAAAGACCACAAAATACAGAATATTACAATTCACTATATAGCATGTAAACAACTGAAATGTCACTTGACAAAAAAATTAAACCTAAAAAATTAAAACTAGAAAAAGAATGTTAAATAGAATTAATTAATGTTTTCACTTAATAGCAAATTAAATGACCACAGTGTATTCTGATATTAAATATAATTTGGCAATATAAATGCCTTATAGTTACAAATAACTTTGCTTACTGGAATACCTCTTGCTTTGTGATTCTATTTTATTAATATAAATTGGACTAGTCAAACGCATTTGCATTTTTTCTTATTAAACAGAGCATAACAAATCACATTGGTTTATAAACAAAAAGTTTCCTAGGAAAATCAAAGTTTTTTTGCGGGGCGAGGGGGCAGTTTCAAGTAGAAGAAAGATTAAATATCTCACTGCACTTTAGCCTAGTATGGAAAAGTAGTATCTCCTCAATTCTCAATCTTACCAAAGTATAAGGTTAAGTAAAAGAAATGACAAGGGCACCATTTGAAGATGTCCAACATGGATTTAAAAAATAGACACAACAATCATGCAGTTCACTGATAAACTGGGTTAAAAGCAGGACAGGGATCTTAAGGACCAGTTACACTAAATGACAGCACAGAAGGCAACGAGAGTGGAAACTCTGAAGATAGACTTCCTCCTCTTTCTCTGTCAGTGCTTAGATTTTTGAGAAGAGTTGGACAAAGGGTCTTTGTGCAACACCAGGGAGGTGAAAGAGAACTGCTATGGAAAACCAGTAAAGACAGCCTTGCCTCGGACACAGCGCAGTGAAGAACTTAGTCTTCCATGGCCTAGAGAACATGCATGCCTGTCCTGCTAAGTACAACACCGCCATATCCAACCAGAACTCGTCTTTATAGACTCACATGGGGCTTTCCTTTCAAAGCATGCAATAAATAGATACACAGACTATGATTTCAAATTGCATCAGTAGTCTTAGACTGGGTCCCTCAACATGGAGCCATCTCAAGTGATGTTAGTTGCTCCAGAAACTGCAATCTTAAGGTTGGCAGTGGTTCTGCTTTTGAATTCTTGGTGAAGTCAGCAAAATACAGAGGAGGTGGTGTCTGCACACAAGGCCTAACTTCCTGTAGCTCCATTCCCAGAATGATGAAATTAGGGTCTTATCATCATTAAAAGAAGCCTGGACTCATACAGAGGCTGAAAAATTAAAGTACAGAAATGCACACTAAACATGGATGGTGGTCCACTGCTAACCCAAACCCAGGATATTTGAAAGAAATGTATGCTGAAAAGCAAGGAAATTATCACGTAGCTGGCATTACCAGCTGTAGGGAGAGGTACCCAAGGTCTTGCTTCTATAGTAAACTGTAAATTAGAGGAAAGTGTCCAGTATTAACCTTTCCAGACCCTCAAAATATAGTCACTCAAGGGGCTGGGGATTTAGCTCAGCGGCAAAGCGCCTGCCTGGCAAGCGCAAGGTCATGAGTTCGGTTCCCGGTACCGGAGAAAAACCAAAAAAAAAAAAAAAAAAAAAAAAAATATAGTCACTCATCACTTTTACTAGAATAAAAACATTAAATTGTTAATAATATATATATCGATAGAGAGATATATAGATATGTATAGATATATCTCTTTAGAAACAAAAACTCTTACAACTGGCTTGTATATTATGAACAAAAATATATTCATTTATGCCCACTCTACTTCCACCACTCAGGGTATTAATAAAACTGGTATACAAGGTCCTCAAACCTTAAATGTAACTTTACCAAACTTAAACACAAGTAAGCTACAATTAAAAATGAAGAAATTCCATATTTATCCTAGGCATCCGCAAAGTATATCCCCTTTAACCCTGAGTTGAAATGTAAACCTATGTGTGAAAAACTACATGATGAAAGCCTGCTGCTACACATTTAACTTTTAAAAAAGAATAGGCTGGGTCCCGGTATAAATTTCATGAAGATTTACTTACACAACAATCAGTTCTTTCTTTGGGAATGATTGAGAATACCCTCGTTGATCAGATATTGTATTATACCTAAATTAGCAACTTAGAAAAGAGAAAAGACTCAAATACACTCAACACTACATGATAAATATATTGATTAATTCCTTAATCATTCAAATAGAAATTGAGAAATTTCCAAGCCTGTGTATCATATGATTTTCTTTGTCATATATGTATAGGAATCTGTCAATTTAAAGAAAATAATAATTGAGAGAATAATAGCTAGACATTTATTTTATGGATATATATATGATATAATCAAAAATATGATGAATGTTTATTTTTAAACTTATTACAGCAAAGGAC
Source organism: Chinchilla lanigera (assembly GCF_000276665.1). Classification (NCBI taxonomy): domain Eukaryota; kingdom Metazoa; phylum Chordata; class Mammalia; order Rodentia; family Chinchillidae; genus Chinchilla; species Chinchilla lanigera. Next base: position 18,757,704 of record NW_004955448.1, read on the forward strand.
ACATTGCCACTAATCTCCCTCAAAATACTCCCCCTTGATTCGAACACATTTGCTCCATCGTTTGTCACTTTCTGAAACAGTTCTGGAAGTCCCTTCTCCCGAGTATCTTCAGTTGTCTGTTATAGGTACCTTGATGTCCTAAATCATTTCAAAACATTTACCTTTGATGGGCATTTTTACTTTGGGAAGAGCCAAAAGTCATGCAGTGCCAGGCCTGGTAAATGAGACGGATGAGGACACCTCCCAATGCTTTTCCAGACTGCCTTTCTGCTAGATGGCACGGGGCTACGGCACTAGGCAGCAGCATTCACCTACTTTGTGATCACATCTCACAAACACACTCACAAAGGAAGACTTCTAGAACTGCTTCAGAAAGATGCAAAAATCATGGGATAAGTCTGTTACGGGATTAATGGCATGCATATTTTACATAATAACTTTTTTATTTTAAGCATTCACATATATTTTGATCACACTTTGTATTCTGCACAACTACCCCTTAACTTACAAAAAGTTTTTATTGAGATTTAACATAAGATCATAGCAAGTTGCAAATGTGACTAGAAGGACTTAAAAAGTAAGCAAAACTAGCAAGGAAATAAAGAACAACTAGCTTTTTAATGAAAAGAAATTGAAATACCTAACAAGAAAGCTGAAATGTAGGCATATCTACAAATAATCCACATGAACACATATCACTAAATTATACTAAGTATCATTGTTCTTGTCCAAAAACAAGAAACCCTAGTTACCCAGAGGCCATGAATAATTTTCTCCCCTTGAGAGGAACCAGTCTGCAAAAGGCTTAGAAGTTGGTAGACTCACACCACTCCAGGAAACTCTGCTGGTGTTTCCATTATAAACCACATTTCAGGAGTTTACAAGTTGAATGTTTTTAAAATATATTGGGTTCATAATGAGCTCACACATTCTTAAAATGTTCTTTTTTGCTCTCCTTTTTAAAGTATGGCCACTTTTGTGAGCAAATCATAAACAAAATTTCAGGTGATTATTTTTGGCTGAGCTCCAAGACACAATGGCTAAATGTTTAAATATAGTAAAAGGGCTAATTATTTTCTTCATTTTGAAAGTTGAGTAAAAAGGCCGGCATAAGAAACGCTCTATAGTACTTCCGTTTTAAAGTATTCTGCAATATTTTCATTCAGTAGCTCACGATCCTAAGAGTCTAACTATGAATATGCAATCGAACTTCAAAAGCTCCATGTCTACATCTGGAAATTTATGCAATAATCACTCTAGCATTAGACTTCCCTAAGGTTATTAGTGGTCAAAATTACATGTACCGTGAAGGCCAGGAAGACTCTCAGAATGGAGCAAAAAGCCAGGTGGCAGGACACCTTCACTTAGGTGCCACCACAAACCCCAAAGTCAATCCAACCTCAAAGTTTTACAAGCCCTTTCCCTGTGCCAGTCCCCAGGTTAAAACAGTCCAGGGAAAAGCTCGGCAGGGAACTGAGTTGATGAGTACATTAGAGCTTAAAACCATTTCTTTCAAAGGTGAAAGAAGAAAAAAAAAAGAATCCGGTGGCTCTGCCAAAGATAAAAACTACTCTCCACAGAGATGCCTGACACACTTGAGGGTCGAGAAAAGAGGAAAGCAACAGGATGTCAAAGCCAGGGACGCCTTGATCCTAGTGCGGATGGACTTCTGGGCCTCTCGCTTGGAAATAACAAAGTCTGAGGCACCACTGATTCCAGAACAATGGTCCTGGACCAAGCTAGGAAAAACACCCTGACACAGCAGCTTTGCTGGTAAACTCCCTTCAGTCCAGCCAGGGCCTGGCATCCGAGGGCCAGGAGCTTCCCCCGAGCCTGTGAACTGACCCTATTCACAGAACAGCATTTCATCTTTGAGCTCCTGTGGTAACCTGAGACTCAGCAGGGAGCCACATCCCAAGAGGAAGAGACAGACCCACTTTTGCACTTGGTCACATGAACTTTCTAAATTGCAAATGTGGGCAAGATATAAGTAATGCTAATTAAAAGCACCCAAATCCCAACATCTAAGCTTCCACATGTAGGTTAAAGGTCAAAAGTACCCTGCAACACTTGTATTTATTGACAGGACAAACTTTTCCATCTGTTTCTAATTTTATTCATGATTGATTATTGGCCTCAGTAGAAAAACCCACTGTTAGTAATAAATGAAATTAAATTTGTACTTTTTCTATAATTTCAGAACCCACTCATTATTGATCAACCAAGAAGAATTAATGTAATACATACTAATGTCCTAAATTATTGGTCTTGATCAATGAACATACAACCTCAAACTCAGAAGAAACAGAAATGTAGTCTGAATTAAATGGTAATTTAAGTAAAACATTTGTGTATTCAGTATTTAGTAGATGGACTGGTGCTTTGAGACATGAAAGTTACCAGCCAACTTTCCAAAAAGTAAGAATTGAGAGAGCTCTTAACTGTGAGCTAGCAGGTGGCCTTCACTCCCAGATGGCCTGAACCACCTGAACGCAAATTACCAGCCTGATACAAGAAATAAGGCTGGAATGAGGAAAAGAAGAGTTTTTGTGCTAAAAGAGTATTTTCCTGTACCTTTCCACTGGGCAACAGGGACCTGGTCCCTTTTCCATCTACACCATTATCTCAACCTGAGCACTACTGACATTTGGGTACAGATGATTCTTTGTTGGAGAATGTTTCAAATGTTTACCAGTATACCTGGATTCCATCCATCGGGTACCAGTAGTACCCTCTCCTCCATGAAAACAAAAATGTCCTCAAACTTTGCCCAGTGTGCCCTTGGGAACAAAACTGACTCTGGTTGAGGGCCTCTGAACTATACCAAAAGAGGAAAGAGTAGTTAGCAAAAAATAAATCAATAAACAGAAATAATAACTCTGAAGACATGGAGCTTCCAGGCATTACAAGTTCTCCCTTCCCTGAGTATTTATGCTTTGTAGAACTGTCAAAGTAATCCACACAATTTCGGTTTATACACAAACTGGGTTCTGAAAGTTTTGAAACCCTCATTTGGAAGTCAACACCAATTTTTCCCACAGAAATGTCTATTGTATGTGTTGGGTAGGATTGTAGGCTAGCTCACCAAAGCACATATTTATATGTTTATAGACACATATCACAAACAACACATATCACAAACAACACACATATTTAACTTACAACGTAACTTAAAGTATAAAGGAATATTTGACTGTGATACCAGGAAATAAACCCCATGGCAAAATACAAAGTGAATAATAAATTATATACAGTAATTTCTTAACTCCATACTTAAGGAAATGTCATTTTTATTAGATATTCCAGGTTGATAAAGACCCTGCAGAGGTTCTAAAGGGGGTTTTTAGACATTCTAAGTGACAAGACTTCTGAATTTCATAGGTACAATAGTTAAAGTCTCTAGGGGAATTCGTACAATTTGCTTTCTTCCCCAGAAAAAACATCCTTTAAAGAAAAGAGAATGGTAAGGAGGATAAGGGGCCACTGAAGAGAAAAGTGCTAATGAGGGTTTGCGTAAGAATGAAGAACCTTTGCCTACAACTGAGTTTACATGAGCACACACACCCGGAGAGACTCACCATGATACGCCGAGGAGTACAAGATGAAATGTAGAGCGCCATAGAGAGAAGAAATGACTGACCCACAAGCGTATCTCACCAGGGACAATAGACTGGATGATTAGTCCTGGCTGGGGCTTCCTGAATTTGTGCCTCTGAGCCTTGGGGAAGTAACCCTGGAAACTTGGACTAGAGGACTAGACTTCTTCAGCGAAGAGCAGTGAGACATGAGGCAGACAGCTGAAGACAGGGGAGCAAGACCAGCCTCTACAACCCCTGCAAGGAGCCAAGGGCTTGCTTGCCTAGTGCAGCCAAAGGCAAGCTCCTGCTGAGCTGCCCACTGCCACCTTAAAAGTGAGTGCAGCAGACTCTTCTTTCACTAGCTGCCCTCTAGAGGAAACTGAATAGTAACAGAGAAACTTCTCAGCCCTTAGCAATAAGCACACACAACCACGCAAAACGAAGCTGCTAAACATTGAAGCTGGAGGAACCGTGTTCTTTGAGGGTCTCTTTTCTCCCTTTTTTCCTCTTATATCCCCATAACCCACGGTCAAATCAATTATCTTTAAAATAGAATCTTCCCGCTTGATATTGTCTTGAAAGACAAGAGTAGTGATGTTGGTCTTTGATTGTCGATATCACTGAGAAGAACTTATAAATTCCCAGAAGCAGCATTATAAGGATAGTGAGTCAGAAAACTCTGATGGGAGCTTCAGCCAATTGCAGAAGTGCCTAAAAGATAACCTGGCTCTCAGATTCTCAGACACAAAGGGACCATTCAAAAAAAGAGAATGACATGTTATGTCTCCCAAGTAATTTCCAGCCAGGGGAACCACACATACCTTTGAACACTAGGCAGTTATGAGTTTAGTCTCACCTCTAAAAATCAAATCTTTTAGTTACTTTATGGCAGCTATCATGTCCCTTAAGCCTTATTTAAATAATTTACTTTAAATAAATACTTTTAGTTTAAACTAAAAGTAAATCACACAAAGAAAAAATACAAAGTTATATATATTTTTGAACTTGGACACATGATAGCTCTTACTTTTTCTTCTGTGGGCACAAGGGTAATAGACAGCAATTCTAGAAGAGAAACAAAGTAACAGAATTTTCTCCAGACCACAAATAGGAGAAGCAGTAACTTTGTCAATCCTATGTGCTAAGATAAAAAACGCCACAATGCTGGAGGATATCAATTCATGTTGCACAGTAAGAGTAAACAAAAAGAGTCCTGAGGGAGGAAAGAAATGATATGGAAGAAGAGCTGAACCGTAGTACAAATGCTGTGTGATCGGGCAAGGACATAGTACCACTTAGAGCTGATCATGGTTTCCCTGAGACATCTAGGGATTCCACATCATCAGTATATTGACTGGTGTTCTGCAACTCCAGACCTCTTCCCATGGACGTTTTCATTTATCCTAAAGTTTCCCAACTTTTTTGAATAGAGACCATGGACACCATGTAACTGTGGTAACTAAGTTTGAAATAACAGTCCCTAATGTTTAAAGGAAAAGTGAAGTTCACTTAATCCTCTGAATTTGGAGTTGAAATAACATAGAGCAAGAGAGATGACTCTGCAAAGAAACCAGAACAACCTGAAAATGTGAACATTCTCCACACGGGTGACAGTTGACTGGTAGGACCAGTTCAGAGGGGAAAAAGAAAAGAATGATTATTTAACCTAGCCACTAAGCACATGCCTTCTGGTTAATATTTAACATATTTCAAGAGGTATTCACTACCTTGATTAGAAATTAAACCATATATGTTGTGTTAAGTAATAAACACATGATGTGCTACTATGTACCCACCTATGTTTGGAGCTTTTCACATATTAAATACATACATCAGTGTACAGGCTAAGCTACCCCAAAACACACTGCCATAGCAGGAGAAGTATCTTCCTTCTTGTGTTGCAGTCTAGAGTTAACCAGACAATCCAGGTGAGACCGTCCAGCAAAAAGCCACCCAAGGTTCCAGACTCGTTTCCTACGATGTTCACATGGTCAGAGTCTACTCTCCGCCACCAGAGGACTTCTACACTCATAGGAGGGAGGAGAAGAAGGAAAGATGGGTAGGTAGCTTCTACTTATAAATTACAAAGAATTAAAATATAATTCACCCAAATTCTTTTGACAGAATTCTCATGGTACAGCCATGTCTCACTCCAGGAGAGGCTGGAAATATAGCCTCCAACTGAATACAAGGCTGTATACTGAGTTTACCCAAAGCTTGACTTACAGTGTTCTGAAGGAAAGAAAAGGAAAAAGTATTAGGGACAATTTGAAGTCTCTGGCATTTTACCTCATTAAACTTTTACAATAGCTCTGTATTATTCTGCTTTTCATGTATTAACAACAAATGTAAAGCTATCAATAATTTCTTCAGCACCACAACAGGAAGTGGCTGTGGTACAATTCAAATCAAGGTCCTCAACTTTTGCAAATGGAAAGACAATAAGAGATGCAGAAGAGGAAACAGAAGTGAAGAAAAGGGGATGCAGAAAGAACTCAGATAAGCTCTGTACATGTGCCAACTCCCCACAGTAAGTGTAATCATTACTACAAACGCGTACTAATGTAAATAAAATTTAAAAACATAAAGAGGAGAAAAACTCATTTCCATTCTACTATTCTAAGTAGTGTGCCTAGTTAATCCTATTCCAATAGACAAGGCAAATAATAAAAATAAAATTCATGCCGCATGTTCTTTTCCTCAAAATCAGTGTCTTCCAAGAAAATAGCATGACTGAGCATGGGGGCACATACTTGTAACCTTAGCAGTCTGAGAGGCTGAGGCAGGAGGATCACAAATTCAAGCCTCATATGGGCAATGTAGCACAATTCTGTCTCAAAATAAAAAGGGCTGGGGCTATAACTCAGGATAAAGGCCTTAGGTTCAATCTTTAGTATTTACCGTCCCCCCAAAAATGAACAAAAAGATTTTTATGAGGAAAATAATGACAGAAACTCCTTTTCAGAAAATAAGATGTTGAGGAGAAAAGGAAATTGCAGGGGATTTATTAAAATAACACTATAAAAGACACTGTACTTGAAAAAACTGACTTTTCTCCCTACCACTATAAAGCAATCGATTCTGGTGGTGTCGACCATAAATTGTATTGATAAGAACAGACAAGTTCACTTGCTTATTACTGAATATCCACAATTAGCTGACATGGGACAATCTAAACTAGCAATGGGTCTGGTTTGATGGAGTTGGTGTGATGTACACACACACACACACACACACACACACGCATGCGCGTGCGCGCACACACTCCTTTATAAAATAGCATCACTGCATCCCGCTAATCTTAAATCCATACACACCTGAACGCATCTATGTCATGATAAATGCTGGTAGAGTAGAAATTTACAGCACACATTCATTAAATTTGCGTAAGCACTTTCAAGAGTAGAAAACTCCATTTGGGGTGGAGTTTTTTTTCCTTTTCTTTCCCTCAAATCCAGAGATATATTTTATAATCTATGGCTAGCTCACTGGCAAATCTCCATTCTTTTCAACCTGACAGACTGTTTGTCAGTTAAACTCCCCTTGTCATGTATCCCTACCACTGCCAACTCATGCACGGAGACCTTCACTTTTACTGCTACCACTTGCACCCCATGCAACCTTTGTCATTGATCACTGATCCGATCCAGTGCCCACATGTTCTTCAAGTGCCTACACAAGTAATGAGGTACTTGTGGTGTAAAATTAAACTGTCAACTGTCAGCGATTGATAACCACAGTGAGAGCTGACCTAGAACACCTGCACCAGTGGCCAAGACAGGTGTGACATGTTTGATCGCTGAGGCCTGCTAGTCAGTGTGACCCAGTGCTGTCCCTCCATGGACTTTGCTTGCATTTCAGCCTTCCAACTTTCCTGCATCCCTCAGTGAGCATCCCCAGGTTGCAGAAGCTGCTCTCGCAGCCAATTTGGACAGCCGGTCCAAGTGGCCTTGAAAGCTGATCTCCCGTCAGCAGGTTGGTTTGAAAGTAATATGGCCTAGAGATTTTCAGAGGTGGCATCTGGAATGAGCCTGGTGTTCTTTCTCTCACATTCTCCCAGGTGCCCTCTTAAAGTGGGTCTCAGTGGCAGACTTCACACATACCACCTTGCTCCCATTGGCATTTCCAGGCTTGTGCCAGTGCTTGGCAGAAGGGCCATGCCTTCAGGGCAGGCACACAGCAGTCATTAGGAGTCTGGTGGAAGAATGAAGTAGTCCTAATGGAACTGCCTTATGGCTCTGAGCATTTGCTTGAAGGCATTTAAGTTGCACTGGCTCCCATTCTGTTCAAGTGCCATAAACGCAAGCTTTTCCTATTCGTGTGTAATTGAATAACCAGCAAAGGAAAAAGAAAACATGCTCTTCTTGGACTGTAATTGTTTTTAGTGAAGGTTGTTGCACAGCATTTACAGTTTTTATTCAGGAGTTTTATTATTTAAATGAGTGATGGATTTTTTTATCCTTAAGCAAAAATGTACCTAAAGAGCTAAAACTTCCTTTGTGAAAAATCTGAGAAGCGTGATGGGATTCTCATCCCACCCTGCCATCCCACCCCCACCAAACAGTTGCACTATATTAAGCTCATGTGATGAGAAGATAAAAATCTATTAACTTTCTGCTGACCTTATTGACACAGGAATCTCTGCAGACATTACAAAAGCCATATCTCTTCTGACTTTTACATCCAGAACCTTATGCTCCAAAGTCCCAAACCAAATGTAAAATCTTCATGATGAGTGAGACCCTGACACCAATTCGGATTCCAGGCTTGCTGGCTTGCAGTCGATGGAGGCCCCTCTGGGACGCAGAGGCTGGCCTTTGCTTTGCGTTTGACTTGAGGGGCTTTTTTTAACCATATGCTACTGGGGACTCTGAATCAAAACTATTTCACGAGGACCATATGTTATAAGAAACGCATGATGGAAAGTGAATGGCAAGAAGTTGCCCCATATCACTGGGTGATGTATTACAAACATAATTAAATCTGAGTAATGTGCAGTGTTATTTCAGTTAATCATTTCTTTTTTCAATTTAAGCAAGGAAAACATAGTCCAATTTTCAAATTACATACCAAAGTCCAGATAAGCTAAGAGCAAGTTGGTGGGAGAGAAATAAAACCAAGAGCTGTACAATATTGTTCAAGCTTCTGTAAAATGTCAGTATACTTGAGAGGTGTTTATAAGAAGGTGATAAATAGTAGTCTTTGTAAGTAAGAGGCTTAAAACACTACTCATTTCTTTTTGAACCAACAATGAATTCAGACCGTTTCCAGCTTATAAACAAGATGCAAGTCAGAAGATCACTTGTGCGTTGATCATCTGGAACTCAGAGCATGTGTTCCCATAGAGGTTTCATTCTTGGTAACCCTTTACATTTCCAGGCTAGCTCATGAGGATCTATTTAGCCCAACTGTTTCTGAAGCTCAGTATTTCTACTATATTTTATAGCACTAGTTGGAAGGAAGACAGACAATGTAGTTCAAATTCAACTCAATTGAAAAATCAACTCAATTCATTCAATCTTTACCATGTTTTCCCAGAATGTACTGGTTATTATGTTTCCCCAGAGAAGATGGTTTCCTCTCATCTCAAAAAACGTTCAGCAAGAAGCAATCATTCTCTATTTGAAGGCTCATACATTTTTTCTATATTGTTATCTCTTTCTACTTAAACTCCAAGTATTTGTGAATTGAACTATTCCAGTGCTTATTTTTATATTTCCCGTATGTTAGTTCAGAGCCTTAAATTTGGCAGGTTCTCAGTAACTATACGTGAAATGATGCTCAGTAAATAAAGGACCACAGTCTGCTACGATGGCCCCTCAGTGGCACTGAGAACCATGAGATTAGTCTGAGGTGGAAAAGGGAAGACTATGATAAGAATGATTGCGAAAATGAGATTGAAGATGAAAACAGAAAATAATATTTATTTGTGACATGCACTGATTGAAGCACTGTGCTTGTGTTGGCTAATTTTTACCTCAACCATGTGACCAACTACATATATGTATAGATATACAGCATATAGCACATATACCGTATAGTACATACACGCCTCATTTAACAACCAAGTTCCATTCCTGCAGCTAGGTCACTAAGTGAACTGATCGCTAAATGAGGAATTGCATACAGTGTGTACATTACAGTATTCAGAACAAAGACATGGCCAAAGGAAACTCCAACTTGATATCTTTGCTTTCATTTACATAACTCTTACATGCAGTACTGTAATATATAACAGAACATAAAACTATAGTACTGTACTATACAGTATAATCAGCAAAAAATACAGTACTGTATAAATAAGATATACTGTACAGAAAAGACACTGAGGCTCTATACATAAGATGTTCAGAACTGTACCAAAAAAAAGACAAGCTGTAAGTCCAAGCAGTGGGTCAGAAGTCTGAACAGTTGTTAACCAGGTAGGTCATTAAATAAAGATTTTATATATATATATATAATATATATATATATATACACACACACATATACAATGTATATTGTATATATATACAATGATATGTATGTGTATGTATGTGTGTATATATATATATATATATATATATACACACAATGATATGTGTATCTCTCCATTTTAGAGATGGGGATACTAAGCATGAGACATTAAGCAATTTTTCCCAGGCTCAAACAAATAGTAAGTATAACTGATACTCCTTTATAACAGAAACACATTTGCTATGTACATGTGCAAAAGAGGTGTATCTCCCTGCATTTCATAACAGTGTGAAGCTTCACGCTGTCTTTCTGATTTGCGTAAAAGAAGGACCTTCTCAAGCAAAGTATTCCACAGTCATTTCAGTTCTCACTGGTGAACCTAAATACAAACTCTGAGGAGCCAAGGAACTCATTACATTTACCTGCAATATCCTTAGCCTTTAAATCGATGCCAGTTTTGATTTAAATTACTAATATGGAATGATTTTGTTTGTGAAATGAATAAGTAACTGAGTCGTTTAGAGTGGTTGTAGGCCAAGGAACTCAAGTTCCCTTTGTGTGGTTTGAGTTTTGCTGGTCCTATGGAAGGGGATCCCAAACTGGCCTGGTGGTAAGAATCACCCACAGCACTTGTTAATAATCCACTATCCCTGGAGATTCTAAGTTAGTGAGCTGAACTGAAGCCCAGGAACATGTTCCTAGTGAAATTACTGCTGTTGTGGTTTGGAACAGGTGTTTTAGGTTGTTTTTAACCTTGCCCAGAGGGTGCCATTCTGTCTCTTAGGATACCACCTATGTGGCTGTTACAAACATTTGCACATTCCTCAAGAGTGATAAACACAATCTCTGGCCAAGGCTACTATCTCTTCCAGAAAACCTGTGCATTACATACACTGAGCTGAAATCTGAGAGCGCCTTACACTCAGCTGACTTATGAATCTAGCAAATCTCAACCCTCTTGAGCAAAGCTTCGATTCATGCATTTCCTACTCCACCGCTGCCTCTTCTGTGGGTCTGCTGAATGAATAAATGATGGAACAAATGCCAACATGGGCAAAACGAACCAGCCAGGGAGTTATGCAGAATGGAAGTGTTTCATAAGCCTCAGTTTGGGGTTGCACATAGTAGCATAGGAACAATGGCATACGGGGGGATGGGGATTTAGCTCAGCGGCACAGCACCTGCCTGGCAAGCGCAAGGTCATGAGTTCCATTCCTGGTACCAGGGGGAAAAAAAATAAACAATGGCATACAAAATTTATTAAATTTTGCTTCCATCACTTTCCTTGTGACTTAAACAGCATTCTTATAACAGCTAATAAGCTCTCAGCCTCAGAACCATTATTTACCTTTTAAAACATTTTAGTTTCCTTAGTTGTACTGGGACAGATACGGTAACCTCAAGACCTAAAGGATCATATTAGCCTTGCAGATATTTCTTCTTTCTTTTTCTCATTCTTATTCTCCTCTCTGCTACTCTGATAATTTCTACTCAAATCAAGAATGAACGTGAGTCTTTGCTGGGCAAAATGTTAGTAGCTAGAGATGATAATGTCTATGATTCTCTTGAAATCTGAAACAGGATTTCTAAATCTTGGCACCTTTGACATTTTGAACCAGATATTTCCGTGTTGTAGGGACTATCCTGTGCATTACACATTATTGAGAAGCATCCCTGGCCTCTACCCACTAGATGCCAGTAGCAAACCTCCCCCAATCTCATATTGTGAGCTGTGACAACCAAAACGTCTCCGGATATGGCCAGATGTCCCCTAGACATCAAAACCACCTCCAGCTGAAAACCTCGAATCTAAAAATATTTTTGAACAATATATTTTTTTTGTTGTTGTTTTTTGTTTTTTTGTTTTTTTGTTTTTTCTCCGGTACTGGGAACCGAACTCATGACCTTGCACTTGCCAGGGAGGCGCTTTTGCAGCTGAGCTAAATCCCCAGCCCGAACAATATATTGTTAACAGATAAATTTGCTAATATCCTATATGGAAAGATAAGTTAATCCATAAAGTTGTTTTTAAAAAATCAAACAAAAATATAAATATAAGTTTCAAAGAAGTTGTTGATTCAAAGTATCATAGCTACCCTTTAGGTGTAAAGTCTGGTGAATATCAAGCAGAAGCTGAAATAGAATCTGACACAGCTGAGATTTTACTCCCACAAAAAATATCAGTTAGGGGAAAGACAAGAACTCACTGAAACATGTCGCTTCTGGCAAAAACACCCCAGATAGTGCCTTTGCCAACATCTTTGCCCTTCATTTTTTTAAAACTTAATGGTAGTTCAAGAGTAGTTTTAATCTGTATGTTCCCAGTTCCTATAATCTACAAATCATCAAAATGCTGTTTTGTAAGGGTATCTCATAAGCTTTGATGTCCCAGAAGCCTGGGGGCCCTTTTTTATGTGGTTGTTTTCTTTTGAACCAGGAAACTGTGTTTTGCCAAGAGCAAATGGAAGTTGAGCCTCAAAAGGTTTGAGTTCCGTTTGAAACACAGAACCCACAAATTCTCTACAAGTTCTCAACTTGACAAAATATATGCTCTCACCTTCCCTCAGACCAGCTCATGGTTCTATTTTGAATTGCAGTTAGCAAAGTCTTATATGCCTAAGGATTACCCAAGAGGAAAAGAAGTAAAAAAACTTTCATAAAACTGAAATTCTGACACAACTGTATTTTGAGGTAGACTCATCATCCAAATGCTACACAAGGTACGGGAGCTAAGAGGGAAGAAAAGAGAATTCGGCAGTCAACATGTTCTTTGTCTTTCCTTAGGTCTAAATCCAGCAAGTAAGATATTACATCAAAGTTAAATTGTTTACAGATTACATGACCTGTCCATTTTTTTCCTTACCATTGATTTCCACAGTACAAAAATATTATTTCAGTGGCAAGGATGTAAACCTTATTCATAACAGGATTTCAACCACATCCTGAGAGCGAAGCATCTCCTCAGATAGTGTGCCCTCATTTATATTGAAGGCATGCTGGTTTTATTTGTCAGTGTTTGTCAAGGGTCACAATATCAGGAAGCAGGAGATGGCTCATCAAAGCGTCTCTGCAAGCCCCTACTACTCATCAGTTAGACAGTACCTTGTTTTTAACATCAGGGCGGAAATGCATCTCCCCTAACCCATTGTTAGAAGCTTCCTTCTGTCTTTAACTTTTTGGAAGAAGTACTCAGGATTCGACTTCTTTTTTCCAACAGGTAATTGTCACTAATTAATGCTCCTGCTGCGTACAAGAATGTGGACCTGTGACCCCAAGTAATCTGGGCCTGTATCGCTGGCCTTGGAGCAAGGACACTCTAATCTCCTGACACTACCCATGGGGGCTCAGGTCATAGACACAAGGCTTCCCGCTGGGTTCCTGAGCAGGCCTCACTCTACTTCAAAGACAGTGAGTTCAGTGGGGCAGCTTGACTTCAAGGAGAAGGTGGCATCTGGCCAGCAAATGCCTTTAGAGGTGAGGAGGTCTTTTCTCAGAAGGTCTGGAGACCTTTCTGCAGAAGCTAGGGTGTATGGATCTATTTATTCCATGCCTTTTCCTGGGAATCTGTTCTGTGCCAGGCTGTCTCCTAGGCACTAATGATAAAATTGAATAAAAACAAGAGTCTCTTCAAGGAACTAGAACAAAGCTCAAGCTCAGCCCATGTTAAGATACCTTTTTACATATAACTCACCAAAGTAGTCTTATTTTCCATAGTGGTGCTGATTTTTAAAGATCTAGTGGTGGGGCATGCTTGTGATTTTTCTCATTAATAAAATATAATGACCTCATATATTGATTAATTCATTTCATTCCTCCATAAGATTTTTCACTCACTTTCCTTTCTCTCGTCTCCCTTCCTCTTCCTCTTCCCTTCCTTCTCCTCATTTTTCTCCTTCTCCTCTCTTCCTCTTCTTCTTCCTTCTTCTCCCCTTCTTCCTCCTCCTCCTCTTCTTTTTCTTGACCCCTTTCTTCTCTCTCTCCCTCTCTTACACACACACACACACACACACACACACACACACACACACACACACATGAACATGGGAATTTCTGATGAGCATAAGACTCAGAATAACTCCAGGGTAAAAATCTCTCCCACATCCTTAACAAAAATCCTAGAATATTGAAGATGCTTGTCCAAAATTCCTCCCCTGCTTAAACAGAGGTTTTTGTTTTGCTTTTCCTCTAGTCATAAATCTTCCTCCAAAATCAAGGCTAAGAACTACCATCATTATAAACATCACTGAATTAATTTCAAAACAATAAAAATGATAAAACAAATATTCAACTTTAAAAGGGAAATTCTGAACTTCAAAATAGATAAACTAAAGACTTGGACCTCATTTATAAAATAGTCTTCACATTACAAGTGTTGGATTCCTTTGAACAGCTGTTGCCTATATTCCTTTTCAGATATTCTCAGAAGTTTGATTGCCACTGTTCAAGACGATCTCACTGCTTGATAAATAGCATGTATTTTGTAATGAAGCAAGCCCAAGTGTTGGAAATGAACCTGCCAACTAATAAGTAGTGAGCTTTGCACACTTCTTTTTGGTTTATATTGCTGTGTGCTTCCGCATAGCACAGTGCATAGCAAAGCCAGTGCTGCTAAGTTCAAGTCCTCCTTCATTAAGCAGGGTAAATGATTCAACTTTTCTGTGCCTCCATTGTCTTATCTATAAGATAAATGGTTAATAATCATACAGTACATGAGCTCACACCTCTGAAACTATTAGAAAGTTTCTGGTGCACAATAAGTGTGATACAAGTCTGAACACTATTTACATATTTACTATGCACATGGGTTCAAACAAATATATGATCCTATACTAAAAGGGAAACCAGATTAGAGATATGCTGGGAACGACTGAAACTTGGCTCATCTTTCTCAATGCATCTTGTACTCACCGTGTTCTTTTTCTCCTCCTGCTGACTATAAAATCATGAACATAAGAACCCTGTCTTCTCATCCATCTCTCATGGGGCCTAAGACAGTAACCGGTGCATAAAGGGTCTCAGTAAATATAGAGTAAGTGAATGGACATATGAATTTGATTCTTTATTTTGAGAAATGAATTAAAAGTTATTTCTATCAAAATTTTTACCACAAGCACTATTAATATTACCTGTAATTAATGGTAAAATGTTTGCTATATTATTCTGATTAGAAAATTTATAATGAACTCAGTAAGACTTGCTTAGCTTTTTCTGCATATAAAAATAAGGAAACAACCATAAAAATTACAGTCATACATATATCTGCCAAGTATTTATAGAAATAGACTACTTTATATTATTAAATTCATAATCCAGTTGTTTCTGGAAATTGCACTGGTTTCAGGGAACTTTGTTGGGTAGCAGAGGGCATTGGCATCTTAGAGTTGTTAGGGTTTTGTTTTCTTTTTCAACTTCAACTCAAGGCTTCAAAAGTAGGTTATACTCACTCTATAAAAGTGCTGAGTTGATATTTGTTCTTTAGAGTAAACACAAACCTTTCTTGGACTAGATATCATCAACTTTAATTTTATTTTTCTCACATAAATGCTAATCAAGACCTAAACAGATAACTTCCTCCTGTCACACAGCAATTCCACTGTGGGGGAACAAATTGTTATCTTAAGACTCACAGAGCAATTGTTCAATAATTCCTGTTAGTGGCTCCTTTCCAAATTTTTGCAAATGGCCCAGTCTTCCAGCCCTTGAAGCTACGAGAGGGAAGCAGAGAGGAGGGCTGCTGTCAGTCAAGAGCTCAGCACCATGAGGACAGCACCTCAGGTGAGCTGTGTGCTTTACAATCCTGTGAAAACTGAGAACTTAAATCTTGGAGGTGAGCAAAGGAGACTCGGAGGCATTAAGGAAAGCTTCATGTTGTCCTGGTTTGGCCAACTGAATTATTAAGAAGTTTGGGGAAGAATAAATAACTTAAAGAAATTAATTCTTCATAGTTGAAAAGCAACACCAAAGGTTTTTGCTTAAACACACACACACGACCTCCATTCCCCACCTCCTCCTAGAAAATTACCAACAAACTCATCTTTTAGAGTTGGGCCAACTAACCTTCCCAGACAGACTGCCCAAAGAAGGGAGACGGGCACGTCTCTGCTGCCCACTTCATCACACAGATGAAATGCGTCTGCTAACCCTCAGATCCAGAGTCCTGTGTCCCTTTGGGATGCCAACCCTGTTTGTGGCGCAGAATAGCCAAATTTAAAAATTAAAAGTGAATGTAGAACAGCTTGAAGTTAAAAATCAATTCTACTCTCCAACTCCTCAGAAGGTTTAAAGGCCTGTGACACAGCATAAGTTAGGATTATGGCTTTTTCTTTTTCTTTCTCCCTTCTCCCATACTAATAGCAATTAATCAAGCCCAATATGTTTTTTGAAGATGTGGGAGGGGCTTAGTAGAGGAACAGCATTCCCCCTCTAACAAAAATGTTCAGGCTTTTTAAATTAAAAGACAAAAAACGGGCTAACAGTGTAGCTCAGTGGTAGAGCACCTGCTCAGTATGCACAAGGCCCTCAGTTTGATCCCCAACACAGTCCCTGTACCCCAAAAAAGACAAACACTAAGAGAGATAGGACTATGCACAATTTTTATTTTTTATATATTTCTATATGTTTATAATCTTATGGTAGCTATGAACCCTTTGTATAATGAGCGAAGTCTGTAATGACTTTAAAACCCCTGGGGAACCTTGACCACTCCTGACCTGGGGGGCCTTGGCCCAGGCCGTCTTTGAACAACTGCCTGTCCTCTCCCACCAAAAGCAAATGAAGTCTTGTTCTTTATGGCAGGTTCCTGGACCCTTAGCTCTATTGTATTGAGTTTTTTCCAAGCTCTCTCCTCCTACATGGCTCCCAAACAGACCTTGGGCTTTTCTTCTTCACTTCCTACAGTTCCCCTGGTCTTCCTATTCTGTGCTACCAGTATGGGAATATGATTTCAGGGCTGGGGGTATAGCTCAGTGACAGAGCACTTGCCTATGCAAGGCTCTGGGTCAATACCCAGCACAGGGAAGGAAAGGAAAGGAAGGGGAGAAAGGGAAGGGGAGGGAAAGAAAGGGAGAAAGAAAAAGAATATGCCTATGGTATTTTATTAATCCCATTTTAGAAATGAAATTTCAGCATAGAAATAGTAAGTGACTTGGCTAAGGAGAAGGCCCAACAAGTGACAAGGCTCATCTGAAGCTACACAATATATGTATCCATGCACACATGCAGGACATCTTTTGTTTACTGCCATAAATATTTCAGGTCTCTGCTAAGGTATTCATTCCTTAGGTCTGGTAGTGTAGACAGAGTTGGTGAGCTTGGGAAACTGCAAGTGAGTGATGCGGGCTTCACAAAGACCTTGGGGAAGACAAGGGTAATCAAGGAAAACGGAGAATGAGGAGACCTCACTGTCTTCAGCATCAGAGTACCATGAATGTTCACCATCATCCATCTGAAAAGGGGAGACATGGAAGACATTTAAATGCATCTGCCTGGATAAAGATGCACAAGACCTAGAGCAAGAGTGAGGGGGTTACAGTTGATCCCAAGAGCAAGGAGGCCAGATATTTCATGACTGCCCACAGGATTTTATATAATTTGTTCACCTTAATCAATTATTACTGCTATTCATTTTATCAAAAATAGAATAAAATACAGCTGATAGTGCTGGGCTGTTAAACAACAACTAATAAATAAATAGCATTGCTTACCCTGGTGACATGTAACTGACCTCAAAACATCAAAATAATTCTGCTTTAGTCATAGTAATTTGCATTTTGTTTCCCCACTGCATGTGAGGCATATAACATAAATCAATTAAATATTTGTGTGTGATATTAGTAATGAAAAATAAATGGACATTTCTTACAGATGATGAATCTGATATAAACTATATAGTGGCCAACGATCACACCAAAAAAAAAAACCACTGTCCTTCAAACCAAAGAGAGTTGTTTTTCCACTTAGTAGCAGCATTTTGTTAAAGCTGGTAATCTCTTCACCTCACAAATTGAAAATGAAAACAGGGGTCCACTCTTCCTCTAGTTAAGAGAATCAACTATAAAAGCCAAACCAGATTTGAGACAACCAGAGCTACTCCCTTGCAAATGATGGTGGTATTTTCGCAGTTAATCTTGCTGCCATTTGTGCCTGGATTTATCGTGGTTTGGAAAAAGTAAATCGAAAGGCGAACACAGGCCTCGCTCCAGAGTCCACCAGCCGCATCTCATCCCAGCCAGGCTGGATATTTAGTGCTGCTGTGCAGAGAAGGCCGAGGAGAGAGCCAGGGGAGGGATTACCGCTCGATGCTGCCCATAAATCACATGCAGCACTCCAAGCAGCTCGCATCTCACAAATAAGGCTGGGCTCCAGAGGTGCCACCGTTACACAAAAGGAAGCAGAGAGCTGGACGCCTTTGGCCACCGGGCCGTTCCATCCTGATCTCATAAAGCATGGAAGCGCCTCGAGGTTTTCCCTCGTTCTTCTCCCTTCAAATCTCTACCACCCATCACCTGGGAGAAGTCTGGGCACCGGATATCTTTAGTAAAAGCGAGTCACCACCAACCTTTAATTCCAAAGACACTTGCTTGTTTTTTAACCGGCACTGCCCTGACCCTTGCTGACCCTCCTTCCCCTGAACCCAAGAGAATAAACCAGAGGCATCGAGTGGCTACCAAACAAATATCCGGAGAGCCCCATTCTCTCCTGCTCAAGACATTTTCCTCAGAAAATGAAAATCAGGGAGGCTTAAAAATGATTTATGAAAACAAACTGGCTTCCTCTTCAAAGCAAGGAACCTTTGAAGTGTGAACCTGTAGGGGGCGCTAGTCATAAAGGGACAGAGGGGGAAAGTAGGACTCAAAAGACTAAAGGGAAAAACAGAACCTGGGTGCCCCACTGCTGAACCAGCCTTAGGACAGTCATCACCCTTGATTCTTGAAAACAATAGCAGCTTCTTGTTTAAAATGGAACTGCACCTGCTAGAATACGTGTCAACAAACAATTGCTTTGTTTTTCGTATTAGCCATCCAAGCTGAAGCAATGGGACTTCCTGAAGTGAGTACTGGAAGGCTTATTCTTAGAAGGGGACAGAATTCTCATTTTAACACAAAGCTCAGAAGCCAGAGTGATGGTCATCTTCCTTCCTTCTTTTGTACTCCTTGGTGTTCATCTTACTTAGTTTTCAACAGGTTTATTTCCATTGCAACCTTTTGGCTTCCAACACCGATAGTGCCGTATTAGGCAAACACACTCATTTCTGCTTCCTCTCCTTGAAGGACGAAGGCCTGTAATCGCCGTTCCACCATTTCAAACAGTTCTCAGAAGATTCTTTCCTCCTCTGCTGAAAGAATTGGGATGAAGCCTGATAACAAGTTCTCTGCCAAGTGTTCACTCATTGCTAAATCTCTCAGCTCTTTCACTTTAGTCATCTAGTGATGATGTCTGCTCCTAGCTTTCTTATCACTGTTTGATGTTTGTCTGTTTTGCAAATTGGGACACTTTTTAAAGGAGGTATTTTGGTAGAATAAGGTGCTTGGTTGTGAATAAAAAGTGTCTCAAACGCTTCAGCCAAGGTTCTCTCTATGGGCTTCAGAAGTAACCACAGCCAAAATAACACCCAGTGCGAGCAGAATATGAAATGTGGACAGTACTTATTACCACTTCTATCAAGGTGCTGCCATAGGAGCAAGCAAGGGTCCAGGTCTCCGACATCGTAGATTCTGATGCAGCCAAAGCTAGCAAAAAGCATTCAATAAGGAACTGGGATCTTATCATTTTATAGTATCTTTGCTTTCTTTTGTAACATAGACAGGAACAGAAAACTAAATTCTATGGTTATATATCACTTTAAAGATGAAACAGTAACATGAAAAGTGTAGATATAGAAGGAATGCAGGGCTTGAAGTCTACCTTCAAAAAGCTGTATGATATTGAAAAAGTCATTTCACCTCTCTGAGCCTCAAACTCCGAATCAGTAAACTAGTACAGTGGTGCCCACTTCTCCCTAAATTTCCTTTCAGCTTAGAAAGCCTAGGATTACTATTCTAACTAAAAAGGAATTAAAAATGATTAAATCCTGGCATATCCAATAGTATTGAGAAATTTTCTGTTTATTTGTAGATGCTCCACTTGATATTTCTTAATCTCTTGATTGAGAGCTTATTTAATTTCTCAGGGCTTCAGTACTCTAAACTGTAGATTGGGCATATTAATAGCACCCACTTTGTTAAACTGTGAGAATTAAATGCCTTAATACGTGTAAGTACTTATAGCAATGCTTGCCATGTAGCAAGTGAGTGAACAATGGAACCAGTGATCATAATAGTAGTAGTAGTTCTAGACTAGCCTTCATTTGATTGCTTATAAATGTTTCCGAAAAATAAGCATATGCAGGTGGGAGATGCTTATTGAAACCTCCTCAAAATGCCCACTAGTAGGTGCCTAGAACATCTGCATCGCCTCTTCTGCCCTGTCCCTGTCAGCGTCCACCGCTACTTTCTGCCATTAACCTAGAAAGTAAAGTAAAACCCAGCAGAAGAAAGAAGGCTCCTTAAAATTGTTAAGAGATGAGACATTCACCATCAAGTTCAAAAGATGACAATATGTGTTTCAAACACTCCGGACACTCTGTTTCTATACTAAATATTCCGTTCTGTCACATAGATCTCAACAGATGTCATTTCATTCTTAAAAGAAAGGGGTTGGACTAGCATAACTTCCAGCCATAAGCCTGCATATCGAACTAATATCCTGCTTACTTTGGGCCACATACACACAGAGAGAATATTTTCAGACTCAGTAAGAGGAGATGGCTGTGTGCTTGATACTATAATGAAGACCAGTATATCTCATAAACCTCAATACAGTGTGACCCCAGTAAATCTCACAAAACATACCAACTTCTTCCTATGCAATGATTTATGTCATTTATTGTTAAGCTATTTTTGTTGGAATAAAAAAGTTAGCAAATACTGGTAGGAATGAATTAACCTGATGAAATTATTCTTGTTTCTCTTTTATGGAGCTTCTATTGTGTGCCTGGCACTGCCCTGGCACCAGCGTTTCCAAGATAAGATCAAATTCTCATAAAACCATACTCTTGTGGACTCTCAGACACTATCACACAGTGCATAAGAGCTCCAGGTCACAGTCACTAGAAGGAAGAACAACAAGTAATTCATAAAAAACTTTTTCCACTTCCCAATCTTCTCCCAATTCAGTCTGCTCCCAGATGGAGATTATTTATTGATGATGTTTTACTGATTATTTAAAGATGAAATGAAAAGAGTAAGCCAGAGAGCTGGGACTGCAGCTCCATGGTGGAGTGCCTACTGAGCATGTGTGAGGCCCTGGGTGGGATCCCTGCACCGCAAAAGAAAAGAAAAGAGTAAGTCAAACTATGAAAGCCATATTTCTTCCACAAATGTCTGTGGCCCACACAACTAGAAGGACACGACATAAAGTATGGACCTCTGAGACTTGTCAAGTCACCACGCAGATGAGCAATGAAGACCCTAGCCTGGACTTTTCACCCCTAAGTGAGGACATGAAGGTCCTCCTGATTAACTCTGCATTCTCAACACTTGCTCATTCCAGACCAAACCTACATAATCCACATATAAATCCCAACAACCACTGATGCTTTATTCAACCTGACAAAAAATAATGTTGAAAAGGTGTAATAGTTACAGCACTCAAAACTGCCCATGTTTTCATATCCTAGTTCAGTGTGATCTCTAACTAAATGATAACATTGCATAATAAGATGATCAAGTATTGAAGAATAATTTTCTAAAACTGAAATTTTTTTATTGAACAAGCAGTTAATTCTAGGAGTTTGATTATTTATATAACCATCAAATAAAGTAACAACCCAGATATTGATACCATAGAAAATATAGATTAATATTAGAAATATATGTTGAACTTTTTTTTTCTTGATATCGGGAATCAAACTCAAGGCCCAGTGCTTGCCAGGTAGGTGCTGTACCACTGAGCTACATCCCTGGCCCCTACTGAACTATTTTTATTGGGAGGTTTGTGGTTTAAGTTCTCTAAACACATACATATTGAATTAAGATCACTTGGGATCATTAATTTTACTCTACTTACTTTTGTTTTGCCCTTTAAAAATTGTCTCCAAATGACAGCTACCAAAAAAAAACCCATAAATGTTTTAGAATGAACAAATTCTGTGTCTCCTAAAATACAAATACACACACATTTCCTCTAGTCATAACTATAACAAAAAGTATTTCTTACGATGTTTCTCACCTCTTTTCTTCATGTTTTCTCATTCCTTTCCCAAACTGCTCATTCCAATGCCTGTAACTCTTATTAAACATGACTGCTTAATTACCATCAATCTATTATGCTATGTACCTCACCCTCCACTGACACAGCTGATCCCATTATGTGTCTGACCTTTAACGGTCATCAAATCAAAGTCATTCTGGTCAGTTCAGCCTGGGCCTGACACATGCCCAGGTCACAGAAATGCAGGCACAGGGGCTTCACATACCACATTACCCTGCCCTTCATTTAACACCTTTGTCAACAGAGGTTTCACAACCAGGAAACTGCCAGATTTCTGCCTGGCTTGAATAAAATGCCCCTCCTTTCACAGAAAGCTGAAATAAATAATTACACACATGCTGACCAGCACTGTTTTTTATATAATTGGTGTCTCTCCACTAGCACGATACACTGCCCTCTTAGACATTTATGTCAAAAATCTTTGGTTGGAAGGTGAGAATATATTTAGTAGGCAGGCCCCCTGGAATATGCCAAGCACGCCATACTGGCAGAGTCTCCTGAAGATGTCCCAAGAAGGGAAGTTGAAAGACAACTGAGAATGGCCACAGCAAGAAGGCCAGGTGGGTTGCCACCTTTCGCGGGGAGGCAAATCTACAGAAACATCTGGGTTCACAGGCTTCTGCGCCACCCTCCGACAGGGACAGCTGTTTGGACTGCTCTCTCTCAGAGCGGCATGCTGAAAAATGCTCTCGCTCAACCTAATGAGACAGCCCCTTAGAAGGAGGCTCTTCCTGGCAGTGAGGCCTGGTCATTGTTACTCACCCATAGGGCTTCCCTGGTGGTAAACATGGAACTGTTTTCCCAGGCCAAACATGGACCTTACTTCAAGGCAGCCAGACACAGTGTCTGGTGTGCACAAACATTTCGACTTCTGACTGGACAGGCCGACCCGGTGGTGTCTTCCCCTTGCTTTACTTTGCTAATGTGTGTGTATTTTTACCAGCCCCTCTGGGAAAACTGCCCTGTTTTATGGCAACTTGTCACTGACAAGGAATTTCTCATCAAGACTGAAATCTCTGACCATCCCCAGCCTCCCAGCCCTTCTGAGTTTCAGAGCTGAGGGAGGAAGAGGCTTGTCCCTGAAAATAATCATGGCTTAGGAAGCAGGATTGTGGTTCATTCAGCGTTGTGATGAACAAAACCCACCCATAGTCACCAAAGGGTAATGCAAACATTTGGCATATAAAAAACTAATAGAGTTACTTAATAGAAAAAGATTTTTTGCTTAGATTTTTTTTTTAAATTTCTGGATTCTCTATTTTCAATTATGTGTTCATTATCTTATTCTTTTTCTCATACTTCCTCCAAAACCTACCAATCTGAGATGAAGAAATATCTCTCCTATTTAATTACCTATTCTTTCTTTGCTAGTAAAGGCATTTGCACAGAAGTTTTCTCTTTTTGCCAGGTTTTCAAGCTGTACCTGGTATATACTAAAGAGACTTAACAGTCTTAACTGTTCAATCACTCACAAAGCAACCCAACTTTCTTATAATTACATCAGTTATCAGGCTGAAACAAGCTCAGTTCTATGAAAAATATGGAGTTTCACTGTGTAGGAAATGGGAACACAAATAATAAATCAGAAAAAAAGACTTCAATCCCATTATCATCTTTCATCTGAAAGACTGAAATTCACAGTCTTTCCACAAATCACTCCCCTTGCTATTAAATGTCTTCCAAAAGACTCTAAATGTCTTCTAAATTGAAGTTAATTGTTAAGGAAGGATACGCTCAGGTGATCTGTCTTTAAGGCCAGTAACAACATTTGGTAATATGAGTTTTCATTTCCATGTAAGAATCTCAAAGCAATTGGCCAACGATCCGACATTATTAACATATCGGAAGGGGTAATCTGGAGCACTGATTCCATAATAAATACAAACCTCCCCTGTCAGGCAATTTAAACTTACTACCAAAGAAATTTCCCTGCCAGAAATAAACATTAGAAAAAATAATACATAAACTATTATTTGGTATATAATTTTTTATAGCAGATTTTAATAAATTCTTTTTCTAAAAGCTCATTTTTATATCTTATGTTCACCTTACGTAAATGATGGTTGTGATAGAACAAGAAATCTCTAATATTTCCCTGAAAGCTTTTTCCTGGGCTTAAAATTGGGTTAAAAAAACAGAAAGAATTCAGATGGGTATGACAAAGGATTGAGGTGTTTATAACCTCAGCTGAATCTTCTTGCTTTTATAGTTAGAATGCTCTACTATCTTTAAAATAAAATAAAAATTAAATATATATATATATAGTTAGTTAGAATGTTTTATTCTCACCCTCCTAAATCTGAAGGCCCATCTTTTTTTTCATCAATGGTATTATCAGAAAAATTTCTATGGTACCATGTATACTACATAAATTACTCTGCCCACTGGAAAATGTTAGCAATACTTGGGTGGGCCTAGGGGGATAAGTACCCCATTGATGTGGCACACTTTCGCTTCATTGTGTAGCTAATGTAGAGTCTGGCAAGTTATGAAGTCTTAGAAAATATCACATCTGTCACTACTCTTCCTCCTCTAACTCAACCCAAAGGGCCTCAGCTCCTCTTATGAGCTTACTGAGATAGACTACCCTGCAGGGAGCAGGGAGCAGGGAGCAGGGAGCAGGAGCCGGGACCAGGGACCAGGGACCAGGGACCAGGGAGCTCAGAGGTTTGCCCACCCTACACTTCAGCCTCCACTCCCTCTGTACCAGCAATCTCACATTTGAAAGGGTCAGTGAGCGTCCTTCTCCTTTACACTTAAAACATACTTGGTTTCTAGTAACACACTTCAGTGTTCCATCTTTACCTAATTCTCTCAAAAATGCTGGGTTCCTGGAAGATTCCTTTATTTGTTCTTTGCTCTTTAATAATCCCTTGTGAATTCTAAGGGTTCTTTCCTAGCTTTTCTCCTCTCTTCTCTTTATCTGTTTCTCCTCTTCCCAATCTCTCCAATAAGGTGAGTTTTTTGCTTTCTCTGTCTTAATTTGTCTCCATGAATATCATACCTTTGTAGGTCTGTCTCTGCTCTCTCTCCACCCCCCACAACAATATGTGAGGATTATGTGTATGTTCAGTGTGTCACTAAATCTGCTAATGTAGGGCTGGGGATTTAGCTCAGTGGCAAAGCGCCTGCCTGGCAAGCGCAAGGTCGAGAGTTTGGTTCCCGGTACCAGAGAAAAAAAACAAAAAAAAGACAAAAAATAAATAAATAAATAAATCTGCTAATGTAAGTCTGTATTTGTATCACCTTGAAGGAAATCTAATCAATTAACTCTTCTAAGTTCTGCTGAAAATAAATTACAGCAGTCCAAAAAAAGTGATGTACAATGCTAATGTATTTAAACAGTGCTAGTATGTTCTTGTGGAAGGTTCCATTGACAGTTCTGTGAGAGCGGGCCTCACAAAAGCAGGTGTGGAAGGCCGGATAGAGGCTGCACCGCACTGTAGGTTTGAAGGGAGATGTGAAAATCATTCATGTGGTTGGTCTTTGCAGAGCCTGGGAGCAATGAGGCAGGAGTGGAAAGCCGCCTGCTGCCAAGATACAAGCACAGCTATTATACTTCTCACTACTCAGATGATCATACCTGAAACTGATACACAGCAAGATTACCTAACAGTGCATTCAATTAATGCTTTTCCACAGTGCATTCAACACAAACTGACATGAGCCAGGCAGAAGAAAAACACATAGATTTTTTTACATTGAATTTCATACAAGTTCTAGTTTAACCAGAAAAAGAACATGTTATTTTTTTAAAATATGTAAAATTGTCTTCCTTACACAAAGAAAACATTGAAATCTAAATATAAGTTGGATTATAATACTTCAACCCTGATAACAATAGACCCCAATGGCAACATTTGCAGCTAAACTCTTGAAGTGTTTGTTGAAATAATTGATACCACTTTGGATCCAAAATCCCCACCCTTTATATCTTTTCTTTTGCTCTATTTTAGACCCAGTAGTTCTTGTTAACATTAACTTGTGAGATAGACTAATGGCTTTCCCAAACACCCTTTACCATAAAGCACTTATAAATAAGGGCCATTAGAAGATCAGGAGAGAGGACAAGCACTAATTTACAGTTCTAGGAGGGAGCAAAGAAAGCTGTGATTTACACTGCAGACTTAAGCAGGGCTGAGGTCAGGGCACAGGTGAAGTGGAGGCCTCAAGGCTGCCTGCACAGACATAACGTCCAAGTCCAGGGAGAGCTGAGGAGGTACCAGCTCTTTCGTAAGATCTCAGGGAACAGCTCTCCATACACAAGAGCACCCCCAGAGAGCACTTTAACCCTTTAGCCTGGGTTTCCTGCCACCTGCAGAACTTCACCACAGATGCCTCTCCATCTCAGAGCCAGGAATCCTCGGCTGCTTAGTGTTTCACTACAACTTCCGGCTTTACACCTGCTGCAGGGAAAGCCTGAAACACTTTAGCCACATTTGGGAATAGTTCATTAGAGAGGTTCTAAATGCCTATTTTTAAAATTATTTTTAAAACACTCAAGAGTTTTATAGCACAGAAGAGGCCTATAAAAGTAAAGTACTTTGCTAACAGTATATGGAAGGAAATTTTTCAAATTAATTTTTAGTGCACATTGTTGCTTCTGAGGGTTTTTGTTTAATTTTTATAGTGCTAGGGGTCACACTCATCATCTTATTAAAAGCTTCAGTTTGATTTAACATTTATGGATCACCTTTCCTTTGCAAGGTATTTGGCTGGGAAACCCAAGGGTGAATAACACCTGATCATGTACAGGAAGCTCACAAATTGATGAGACACAAACAGCTATCTGTACACATCATCAAGGTACGTGCACGGCACCAGGGCATCCCAGGGGAGGGAGAAACTTGTTCCATGGGGCAGAGACAGTGCAAGGGTTATGCTGATAAGGTAGGTCAGCAAGGGTTCAAACAAGAGGCAGGAAGTGCTCTGGGTATTAAGGGTGACTCAGACTTCTCCACCAGGGGTCCAGGAGGAAAAGAATTCCTGGTTCACCTAGAGATACAGAACCAAAGGCCTGGAGACCAGAAACACAGATGCTGTAGCCAACCAGGAGGTCTGAGCTGCTGAGCCCTAGGAAACAGAAAGCAAAATAGGGAAATGTGTGGCATTATTTATTTTTGGCCATTCCACATGGATAAACATTCTATCCCAGGCAAAGTTTGGCTTACTAGAGCATCAAGCTATATATAGAACCAGAGTAGATTTCCATGGGATTTTACAACCCAAAAAGTTCTAGGCATTTAAAGAAGAATACTATTCCTTCCTCTCCTCTATTATCTTGCTCCTCCTTGGAAAAAGGAGGCATACTTACAATGTTTACAAATAATAATTATATGCTTTTAGTATTTAAAACAAAATCTATCAATACAAGATTTATATCTTTGCTAAAATCATAGTACCATGCAGACAGGATAGCTTTATAATGGAACACAAGTTTAAAGTTTTATGATGGGCTTTGCTCAAGCTTCCATTAGCTTTATTACAGTACGTGTACACTCATCTGGAGAAAATCTCCCAAGGTTAAATTTGTAAATTGGAAATGGACCCCCAGCTGTCACCAACTCCCACCCAATACTTCCTAAACGTTTACTCAACTAACACTAAACAGTAAGCTAACGGGTAGAGCTCCCCAGTTGACAACTTCAGCTGTTGGAACAGATACAGTTTAGTTGAATAAGTGTTCTCAAAAGTGAGCATGGAAAGCTGTGCATCCACAGGAGTGTACACGTAGGTAACACCTAGTGGTAAGCCCAGGCCCCTGCAGATCTCTCTTGCTGGATTTTGAGCACGTTGCCTCTAGGACTGCAGGAAGGCTGACGACAAGCAGTGAGCTGTGCCGCCAGTCACTCTGCCTTCACCACTGCCACAAAGACCCACGTCCTGGGTTTCGCTCCCTCTTTCATTCACTAAGCAGCGTGGAGTAATGGGGGACACATTTCACCACCTCAGCCACTGCTGGGGGTCTGAGCTGTACATGCTGCCTGGCCATCCATCACTCAGGGCCTTCTGAGAATTGCAGAATGCCAGCTCCCACTGCGAACGCACCTAGAATGGCCCCTCCTCAAACTCTTGCTAAGAAGTGTCCAAATCTGCTCCTCCACTGGCCGCCTGAACTGTTCCAGTATGACTGGCAGATGGAGCAAGAACAGCTAGTGATACCCTCCATGCATGGAGAAAAAAACAACTGCCGTCTCTCTGTGGGTGGGAGAACACACAGCATCTTTTCTTTTCTTTTATTTTTTTTTGTTTGTTTGTTTTTTTCCAGTACCAGGAATCAAACTCATGATGTTGCACTTGTCAGGCAGGCACTGTGCCACTGAGCTAAATCCCCAGCCCCACACACAGCATCTTTTCATCATAACCCCTGTACCATTTCAAAGTCATCAGTGTGTACTTTGCCCCTGCAAGTGAGGGAAAGCCAAAGCCCAGAACAATCCAATCTCTGGGAGAAAAAAGGTCTTTACTTATGCATAAATGTAGAGAATTCTGGATAAGCAGGCTCAGGGTTTTCTGAGACCCAGTATGTGACTATTTCAGATAGTTACTTGAATTTATCAAGTGCCCCATGAGGGAGTTGTTTGGGGCATTATTCCCATGAACTTCAGAAGGTATGAGGAGAGAGACATACTATCCTGTATATCCTGCCCCCAACTTCATTTTCATGACCCTTTGCTCAGCCTGCAGGAGGAAAATCTTCAACTTTACATGGAGACAGGTAGGTCAGGATACCACACATGGAAGCATGTTGACAGCCTCCTCTGTCAGATAATCAAATCTGGCTGTGCACAGCTCCACAGTGGTGGAGCTCAGGCACTCCACAGAAGGATCCCCAGGCTTCAAGTGATGACCTGGCTTCAAATCTCAGCCTAGCCTCAAAGATTTTTTTAAGATTTTCATACATATGCAGCCAGTGTTTCCCAAATTTCACTTATCCTGGCACCTCCTTCACAAATATTTGTGTCACCTGGACTACAAGTACTTAGTGATTCTCTTCACTCATTCAGTTTTGTCCTTCAAATTGATTTTAAGAGAACAATTTTAAGTAAAAAAAAAAAGTGTCTTTTATAATGGAATAGTAAAAAGAGTGAAAGCAAAAAGTTTTCAAATTCTAACTAAATTCTGTTACCCTTCAGATCTTTGTTTTTGTTGAATAGAGAAATTAGCACTTAGTATGTCACATTTATTCTTTCAGGTTTTGGAAAGATCAAATGAAAGCTTAAAAGGAAATGACTTCACTTCTTAGTTCAAGGCTGAATACTCAGCCCATGAACCACTAAAATCATCCCACTTTCCATTCTAGTCTACACCACACACTTTAGGAAAGCCATGCTCATTACACAGAAATACAAGGGTGAATTTGTCTGGATTTTGTTGCTGTTGCTTTACTTTCATTTCTCACCTTTCAGGGGGAAACTGCAGCATTTTGGCCTTGTCTCTATCATCTACTTAACACCAGTTCCATAAGTCACTGAATTCAGGGCTTTGTGTACCCCAGTACAGACCCAGTTTGATCTGACAGCAAGTAAACACCACTGTTATCTTTTTTCACTTATTTCTTCCGTTCCATTTCTCTAGAACCAACCAAGTGGTAACTTACATATATAAGTATATTCAAATATATTCAAAATAAAACTCATGAAAATCTCTTAGAAATCACATGAGATTCATTCAAATATAGGCTAAAAAGTTCAGTGCCACTATCCTTCATACAAAAGATCTTATTCCTTCACCAACCATCATCTGGCATCCATCATTCAGATAATCCTTCCAAGAAAGTATTGTAGTTATAGATCCATTTTACAAATAGATCTCAAACTCCTAAGAGTATCCTCTTAACATATGTCTCCATCTTAAAAAAAAGCTAACTCAAAGTCCAAAGAAGTGAAGAGAGTTCCCTAAGACTACAGACAAGAGGTAACAAATTGAAAATTCCAGATTCTCAAGCATATTCTTTTGACTCAAACATTGGTGTAGCCAGCATCACAACTCTCATATGCAAACATAAATACTGTTATATCTGCCAATATCACTATTAAGTTCTTCAAATTCTTCATGAAATTCATGGCATCCTATCTCAGATAGTTCAACCTATAGCTCTTCACTTATTTTGCTTGATTTTCTGAGGCTCTGTCTGAAAAAAGACTTTAGATCAAAAGGAAAAAGCTTAGATAGGCTCTGTGAACATTTTGTAGGATATTTATTCTGTGTTTCTTGGCGCTACAGCCTCCAGCACTAGGCTTATTGTATCATGCAATAGCGCCAACAAATGCTGTAGACCAACGGAGGAAAGCACTGGGCCTACCTCATGTAGCTTCCTAGTCAGTCTTTTCCTCAGATAATCAGGGCACTGAAAATACACTGAAAGCAACACAGAATTCTGTGAGGTGTCCCATTCTCCAAAGGCCTTTTTTTTAAATCACAAAACAGGAAGTTCCAAGCCATTGAAGCTCACCGGTATATTTGCTTAAAAGCAAATATGTTCTTCTGGAATAACAAAACGGTACATGCCTATCCAGGCAAGCAGACTATTATAAAAGCAGATGTTTTCTCACTTCCACCTCAGAGAAACACATTGTCAATTTAGTTAATATCCTCTGGTCATTTCAACAGGCTTCTGAGGAAGTCAGCAATGATATGACTCAAGTACAATATGATCCTTATGTTCCCATTTATCTCGTATTTGTACATCTTAGCAGAAGATAGATGTGTGTGTATGTTAAATGAATTAAAAGAAGAAACATGCTGGCAGCTGAACTACTCACTCCTCTTACTAAAACGCCAATCCACAGGAGTGAGATTCAAGGAACAAAAGGTGCTTGGAGAGTAGAAGCTTCATTATGCATGGATGATATTCCTGCTGAGGCTCTGGCACTGACTGCTCCCCACAGCAAGCACATAATTCAAACACACACTCCCTGGGAAGACAAACCACTCAGAAGATAGTCCCCAAGACATACCAACACTCAGTGTCAGAAGCCTTCAGCTGCCTTTTCCAATGACTCGCCTCACCTCACTGTTCTTGGTCACAGTGACTACATGTAGGGTCAGCCAGCTGAAGAAGAGAGGCTGAGGTGGGGTCTAGATGGAGGGGACACAGGAAAGTGGAAGCGATCAGGGAGGGAAGCAGTCAGGAAACTAAGACAGAAAAAGGAAAAGAAAGAGGGAGGTAAACAGTTGTGACCCTGAGCAAAGAGAGGTTGAGAAAAGATATGCCTAGTGTCCACACTGCAGTCCTGCTGCTGGAGAATCCATCCTATGGAATAGAGCCATTTAGTGTGCTGAGCAGGACCACTAGCCACTGTTCAGGACCAGCAGGAGTAAGGACTCTGAGATGCCCTGTGAGAATTATCATAGGAGAGGAAAATTGCATGACTGACTGAACTAACTTTAGGTCCTCCCAAAACAAATAGGCCTTAGTCATGAAGTTATATTCCCAAGTTTCCAGAGCATACAAATGTGCATGTATGCATGTGTATGAGTGTGTGTGCACCTTTGCTGCAACAAGACAAACAAGTTTATTAGCCAGCCTTCATAGGGCAGATTTTATGCCTTATTTACACAGTTTTTGAGGCCAGGCTCAGTAGTTTGCTTTTTTTTTTAAACTATTGTGTGCATATAGTAGCATCACAAGTTAGTTGTCAATACCGTTATTAACCCGAAGTCCTCATCCTACAAACTGAAGTCTTTCATTTAAGGAGCTAATCTCTCTAACTTGATGATAACCAAGGTCTGCTGGTAAGAGTTATAGCAGCAAACAGTAGAGAACAGAAGGGCCCCAGGCCTAGTCAAACTTTCTCTCTGTCTCAGACATCAGTGCCACCCAAGAAGCACCAAAACTGCAAGGCAGCCCGACATCAGTGGGATTTGAACAAAGGGCCAAAGGTCTGTTTTTTAAATGTCTGCTTGGGGCCCTGCAAACCCAGAATTTAACCTTATGCTACTGGAGTAATGTTCATTTGGGAGTACTTAAACTTAAATTACTCTTAAATCAGTCCTCTGCTCTGGACACACCCAACTCTTGGCAGTGCACCAAAGAGTCAAGATACACTACCCAAGACCCACCATTCAAACCTGAAACTTGAAAGGCTTCAAAATCCAAAAAGTAAACACAGCTTCTTAATCACTTTTTAAAAATCATCTACTTCCTCTATCTCCAGCACCTTGTTTTCTGGTTGGGTAGTTTTAAGCAGAAGTGAGAAGTGAAATGGTAGACCAGGATGGGGCGGGGGGACCACAGTGCGGCTCTGTGCTATAGCAGATGCTATGGAGGGCACAGACATGCTGGAGCGGGTACTCGCTCCCAGGCACGCTAGGGCATTGTCCAGAGAATGGGGCAGAGCCCAGACGTCATCAGGGTCAGGTTACTGCTCTGTCATGAATGGTATGATTTGGGGGGAGTTACTCTATCAAAATGACAATAACAGCAATGTCTAACTCATAGGACTTTTTGAATTAATTGGACTATTATTTACAAAGCTTAAAATAGTGCACATTAACTGTATTATTACCATTATTTCCATTATTTTTCTTTAACTTAAAAACCATGCATTACTACTCATTGTCTACAAGATAAATATGAACACCCTAGCCCATCCCACCCTAGTTCAAGGTGAGAACTGCCCTCCTTAACCTACTTTTTTAGCCCCATCTTCCACTGCTACCTGCCGTGCATCATATCTTTAAAACAAAGGTGATGGGCTAGGGATACAGCTCACTGATAGAGCACTTGCCAAGCCTGTGCAATGCTCTGGGTTCAATCCCCAGTAGGGAAGATTATTCATTTTACCCTGGACAAATCTCATAATTCTCCACCTCCATTCATATAGTTTTCTCTGCATTCCCCATCCCCATATTTCTATCAAAAATGGAACCACCCTTCAAGACTATTCTCAAATGTTGTACATTCTATAAGTTGAGTTTCCAAATATTCACGGACTGTATAAAATTTTGTATTCCTAGTTCATTCATAATGAAACAATACCTATACTTTCTTATGTGACACAGCTTCCAAACCCTTTATAATCTGTTTTGCCCTCTTTTTTTATGTACTACAGTTGTCAGTGTCCTTCTTCAAAACTAACAACCAATACATTGCATGAAATGCTCTAGATATACTCTGAGCAACCTGAAGCATAAAGGGGCAGGTCATTTTCATGATCAGTTTATTTCTTTACTGCACCCTAACATGATGCCAACTCTTCAGAAGCTGCATAACAGCCCCTATTCACATACAGCTCTTGCTCAGCTAGTTACTCTTCACTTGAACTTACTGTTAAACCAGCTCATAATTCTGCAATTAATTTTTTAACTTAAATGAACAATTTTACATTTATGTCTATACAGTGGCAACTTAGATGTCACAGGGCAGAGTTCCAGCTTAATA
The DNA here is from genome assembly GCF_000276665.1 of Chinchilla lanigera. Taxonomy (NCBI): domain Eukaryota; kingdom Metazoa; phylum Chordata; class Mammalia; order Rodentia; family Chinchillidae; genus Chinchilla; species Chinchilla lanigera. The sequence goes on from NW_004955448.1 coordinate 18,791,433, forward strand.
AAATAATTTGTAATATACTTTATTATCTTTTGTACTGCCTGTATCTCCCAGTGAAGTCATCTGAAAAACTTGAAAAGCATTCTCTCTGCGTCATGGATACCAATGTTAGATAATATAGGACAAGGGCAGATAGTTACAGCCATCCACTGCAGTCTCCCCAACTTGACAGATCCCATAGACTTTTAGATATGGCTGTTTCATCAGCTGTCTGACTCACTTGGGCCAGTTTCATCATCTTATCCGCAAAGACATAAAGGAACTTTGCAAAATGCTTTCTTGAAACCAAGGGTTTTGATGTCTATATCAGTCTCCTGGCAAGATTAAGGGCTTTTTTGCCACAATAAACACGTTTCTCTCCTAGCAATTACCATTCTTTCCTAATTTCCAAAGCAACACCTCAAATAGAAAGAAATGGGAGACTGATGGCAAAGGCTCACAACTGAGCTATAGGAAGAAGCCCAGGAATCCTAAGCAGTCCAGGATGTTTGTTTCACTGAACCTAAGGATTAGATGAACTTCTGAATACAATGCTGCCACTCCTTAGCAGTTATAACTGCCGGCTAGAAAAGTACACCTCCTGGAACCTTTAGACTTTCGAAGCTTCTTATTCCTATCCCCAGTTGGCCTTCCATGTTATATCTGGTGAGCCACACAGCAGACTAGAAACAGCTCAGATCTCCCAGGTTGTTTCCTGATATTTTGGAGAACTTCAGTCAAAATAATTCCATGTTCCTTACTTGGGACTTCAAGTCACTGAGAAAAGTCTTTCCCCACTCCCACCATGATCCACATCTTACAAGTAATCATGTGCTTAACTAGTTTATAATTTTCTAAAACTATTTTCAAGTACTACATGGACTTTTCATTACATCAGTCAGTCTAATAGCAGTGGAGGGCTCACACATCTCCCCAGCACAAATCAAGGCTTGCCTGACATCAAGACCAGGTTTCCTGGTGTGGTTGACATGGTTAGTTGCTTCCCCAGTTCACCCCATTCCTCTCCCTTTGTGCTATGTGTGTGGGATTAACAGCTAAGGCAGAGTTGGCTGACTGACACCAGAGACCTATGCTCCTTTCCATAGCGTGATACTTACTCAAGGAAACAGATGTCTCACTAAGGGACCTTCTCACACTTCACACTTCTCTGGATTTAACAGAGGCTGTGTGACAGTTCTCATCAATGGGATGTGAACAGAAGGGCTGTGATGTGTGTCATTTCTGTGCACAGTGGTCAAGAAGTAGATGTGTCTTCTTCAAGGTCTCTAACCATCATGTAGTAACTTTTGGAGACCTGTACTGAAGATGAAAGACTTTTCTAAGATAGTGAAACCCTGGATTTCTGAATAACCTCCTGAAGATGAATTAATCATTGGGGTTAGCAATGCCCATATTGGTCTATGATACCACTAAGAAATAAATGTTTATTGGTTAAGCCAGGGATAATTTTGGATTTATCTTTTTAGCATCTAGCTCTCCCATAATGGTATATTATCTTCCAAGTTCCAGTCTTACAGAAAAAATTGCTCTCTCATGCTGAATAAGAAAGAACGTAATAAACCATTTCGCAGTGATCTAAGGATGAAGCTAACACAGAGAAGAAAGAAAAACCAAAAGAGACATTGAAGACAATAGAACCAGAGTATTGAAACTATCCCTGAAATACAGTCTACATTTAGTTTTAAGTTTCATAAACTAATACATTCTCTTTATTTTTATGCCTATATAAATTTGTTTTTCTCTATTAATAACTTATAATCTAGGTAGAGTGCATTATACACAAAATTCCCATTGTCTATATAAGAAAAAGGAATAAATTAAAACAAATTACAATATTAAATATATTTAAAAATTCACAGAACCTCACATACATACTAAGATAGGCTATGTAATTGGCATATCAACAAAAAAATTAATTAAAACTCCAAGTATTTATAGTTACAAGGTTTTATTGAAAACTACAATGTAGTACCAGGGGTTTAGTTCAGTGGCTCAGTGCCTGCCTAGCAAGCATGAAGTCCTGAGTTCAGTTCCCAGTACCCAAAAAAAAAAAAAGAAAAAGAAAAGTAAAGAAGTGAAGTTCCTTAAAGGCTCTTTTAAAAAAAGAAAACTACAGTGTATTTAAAAAAAAAATTTTAAAGACATTGCCATCAATCCCCCTTAAAATACTACTCCCTACTTTAAACACAATTATCCTGTTCTTCTTGCTTTTTTATCCATTGGATGGTAGATGGCAGAATTCACTAAATTTTTTATCACATCTCATGAAGATACTTATGAAAAAGGACTTCAAGAACTGATTCAGAAAGTGGCAAGAGCAGTGGGATACATGTGTTGAAATTATGGGGGACTATGCTGAGGAGGGCAAATGGCAATGTGTCTTTTACTGCAATAAAAAAGTTTTATTTAAACATTCACTGTATTTTCCAATCACCCCTTGTATATCAGTCACAATAGACTAGGTTATATTGTAGTAACAATTAAATCCAAAAGTCTCCATGGCTTTTAACAAAAATGTATTTCTTTCTAATGCTATAGTATATGTCTCATTCCAAGTTAACTATGCTTCATCTCCATATTTCCTCTGGATTTAGCCTGCAAAAACTGCTTCTATCTGGAGTATTCCTGCTCTCATGGTACCAGGAAAAGATAAAATACAGTGAGTCACATACTAAATCCTAAAAACTTTTGTAACATGTATTAGAGCAAACTTGGAGTCACAGGCCAGGAAGTATAATTCTCCCCCAGGAGATAGAGTGAATACATAATTTGCACAATATTCAAATATTTTATTTAAATTTTTAATTAAAAAATTATTCAAATATTTTCTTTGAACAATAAAAGTCTGCCACAGTATCTAATATTGAAAACTCTAAATTATCTATTAAAAGAATAATTGATATCCTAAAATAGTCAGACTTAGCCTTACCATTATTGGCCCACAAATCAGAATCTGAAAGTAAGTTCATATAAAATTGACAGAAAAGAGGCTGTCAATAAAAAAAATAGAAAAACCTTCTCCAAAACATTGTCTCTTACTATTTCAAATTTTTACTAGTAATTACTACTAAGGGGATGGTCAGTAGAAACTAGAATCAGGAAAAAATATTAATGCTTTCATGGAATTTGAAGAGAAACCCACCTACAGAAACATGTTCACCTATCTGCACTATTCTCATATCTGATTGGGCCTCTAGTAGGACATGTGGTCACAATAGCAGCTTCACAGAGAGCATAAGACACAAAAAATTCATAACAATTAATCTGAGGATTTCAAAGTGCTAAGCACAGTACCAATACAGTCTTATAGAGACATCACAACACCCCTATAAAGGAAGTGGCTTCACCTCTAATTTGCAGAGATGAAGTCCAAGGTCACAGAGCTAAGTAACAGACACAGAATTAAATCTGTGTTCTGCCTCCAAAAGCAGTACTTACCATTAGTCAAGGTTTACCAGGGAGAGATACAAGCTCTGAGCTCACCAAAATCATGAGGAAGTTATCCTGAGCTTACATGCCTCTCCCTTGAACAACTAACACGCACCCTTAGGAAACAATTAGAGAAACTCTGGGGCATAACACTTAACACGTTCTCCTACAGAGACTGTGAGCCTTGGGCCAACTCTCTGAAGCCCTAGCAATGCCATCTGAAGTCTCCATGGCATTGAAGGGATGGAAGTCTTCACATCCTTGCCACTTGTAATGCTAAGGGTGACTCCAAGAGTGCAGTTAAAGGAAAACAGGTTGGTGTGATTTTCTAAAATGCAGTGATTAGGAAGGCCTCTTTTGGCAAACTCAGACCAGAGCAAGATTAAGGAATCAGGAGACTCGATTCTAAGACCTATGGGAATAGCCTAGATTCATACCAATGACAAGTAGGAAAGTAGACTTATCTCAGAATAGGGTCAGCTGAAAGAAAATTAATCAGCATACCTATTGCTCTATTTGTGTAAGGCACAGATATGGATGAGTTGGTGCTTCTGTGTGACTTTAACCCCATTGAGGCAACTCCTTACTGATAGAGCTGCACTTTCCAATGGCAGGGCAGGGAGTGGAGTACTAAAGGCTTCTCTACATGCCTTTCATGAATCTTTCTTTTCCCCCCAAATCAGTCCCACAAATATAGGGGTTTTATTCAACCATGTTGACTGATTTGATACCAATGTAGATGCCATTTTTCAACTAACAAAGCATTTTCCAATATATGATGCCATTTGATCCTTAGGCCAATTCTATGAAATAATCTCACCTCCACTTCACAGATGAGAAAACTGAAGCTGAGGTGTTAACAATCTGCCCAAAGTTTCAAAGGCAGTGGCACGGGCAGAATTTGAATGTGGGTCTTTGGGCAGTAGACACTGCCCTGAGGAAAGAAATTCATAAACAGAAGAACAATTGTGGACACTGGCACAGAGGAGCATACAGGAGCAGAAGAAAGTCCATCTGACAGCTGTAAAATTATTTCAAGGAGAAATGAAGACAAATTGGAATTAAGTTCTCCTTTAATTGTACATTTACCAGTGATCTGTCATTGAGAAAGAACTAATACAGAGAGTATCAATTTTCAGTAAATATAAATGGCAAATAAGGCATTTAATGAATTGCAAATGACAGTGTTTCTAAGAGTAGTTATCAATCATGAGTAGGGGCCTTCCCATTTATTAACCATATATTTCATTTTAGCAAAGATTCTAACAGAATGGTTTAAAGAAATACAGGGGTGCTGCAAATGGTGTCTGGGGAAGGTAGGCAAGAAAAAATAAAAACTACTGCTTTCCCATTTCACGCAGAAAGAGAATACAAGACAGAAGGAAAAACATTTGCAAATAGGATTTTAAAGTGGTCAGATAACTGATGAAACATTAAGAAAACTGCAAATTCATCAACTGTTGAGAAGGTTCTTGAGCCAACTAACAACAAAAAAAGTAAAAAAGGGAAGAATTTTGGCCAGAAATACAGGGCAGATTAATGAAGACAAAAGAGACAAAGGCCAACTGCTGGAAAAAAATCACAAAGCTGTGAAGAGGGCTCCAATCTGCTGTATGCGCCCAAATTATCCTTGGGGGGAGCCTGTGTATTCCCAGTTTTAGGTATTTTGTCTGGCCAAAGTTTAACAAGGTTTTTTTTAAAAAATATTTTCATACCCGCTTCCCCTACCTCATGCCCTGCCAGTCTATCAAAAAACCAGTAGGTCTCTTTGGTCAACTAAGTGATTTTAATATCATTATAAACTCTTAAAAGTTTGTCCTGAGTGGGCTAAGGTGTGAAACCAGCAGGAGGCTGGAAATCTAACAGAATCTCTCAAAGCTATAAAGAAGGCATGGCTCAATAAAAGAAGTATCTGTCACTGTGAAACTAAAAAAGAAGGCTGCAAAGGAGGGCAAGAAACATCCACAAATGTTGTAACTTGTCAATGAAATTTAGTCCTAATTTTTAAAATACCAAATTATTTTATACCACGGCAGAAATATCTGCAGCCAACTCAAAAGCAAACCAATTTGCCATTTTTCTCAGACAAACTAATGATTCAACTTCTCATTCAAAATAACATTGCATATTTATGAAGCTGGAGTCTAATTAAATTATATCAGTCATCAATCTGATTTTGCCAAACTTCCTTTCTATGGAACTATTAATGAAAATATGTGAATTCTCAAATATAAATGTTTAAATATTGAATTACTAGCACACTTTCCTACACAAACCCCCATGAGTACAGCAGGTTTGTCCTTCTGGCCACACCCTTTCTCTGCTGTGCATCTATAGTCTTCTTCCGCACCCTCGCTCAGCTGCCCTGCCTCCCACCTCTCCATCCCACAGACAGGAAATGAATGAACGAGTAAAGTGCGAATGAGCAGAAACTAATCTTGTTAGCACTACCACTTCCTTCTGCTTACTTTCAAAACAGAAGCTTCACAAGAGAAAAAATAGGTCACTTATAAAATTATTAAAAGAGTCCTTCATCCAAAATCATTCACCGAGTAGACACTTTAAAACCATCAATGGAGGCACCATGACAATTTTGGCCTGGCCTTGGGCCTTCATCTCTTATGGGTTCAAAATATTGGACCTAGCTTTTGGAATATAGCTTCCTAATTTATCGCAATGGCTTTTAAAGAGCTTTATACGCCAGGTACCAAAGCACATGCCTGTAAATACCAGCTATTCAGGAAAATCACAAGTTCAAGATCAGCCCGGGCAATTTAGCAAGATCCTGTCTCCAAAACACAGGTATCAAGGGAGGCTAGATATGTAGTTCAGTAGTAGAGTGCTTGCTTAATAGGCTTCAGGCCATAGATTCAACCTCCAGTACCAAAATAATTAATTAACTAATTAATTAATTTAAAAATAAAATACAAGGAACTTTATAGCAGAACCAATATTTACCACAGTGAAAATGAAGTTAGTAATTTCAGAGTAGTTAAAAGGATTACCATTAATTAGAAATATTCAACTCCCATAAAATAAACCACAAGACTTCTTTTGACAGTAATAAATACATGCAATGTTGCATCTAAAAAAATAGTTAAACTGGGGAGTTCTCACCCAGTTTCACCCCTCTATTATGGGCAGCCTAGAAAAAGTTACCCTCATCTTCCTTATTTTAAGCCCCAACTGTAGAATAGAATCATTCTATTTTCCTTCAACCACAATATAGCATGCTACAAAGGTTCTTTTGGACTGTACCTCGTAACACTCTCAACATACATAGATTTTTGCCAATAAGTATGATTTGGAAAACCCACTCCTGAGGCTAGAATATTACATTCTTGATTACTGTCATTTAATACTTTAGATTCATCTTACACTGTCCTCCTAATAAGAAATAATCAATTAAAACTGTTACAAAAACATGGTTTTAATCTATTTTTAAACAACTGAACCAGGGCCAGGGATATAGCTCAGTGGCACAAGTGCCTGCCTGGCAAGCACAAGGTCCTGAGTTTGATTCCCGGTACCAAAAAAAAAAAAAAAAAACACAAAACAAAACAAAACAAACAAACAAAAAAATTGAACCACCTTGTCCCTTTATACCTGATTAAGGAAATATTCTAAAATGCAAGTGACCATTTTTGAGTGAAAAAAACAAAAGGGTGATTAGATTAAACGTCACTGAACTAAGCTGTAGAATTCAAATGAAATTCCTCAGCAGATTTGGGCAATAGGGTTAATAATTTTGAAACATACAGCTAACACTAAAACTGAAGGAAGGCCCCTCAAGTATCCAAAGATATACACAAGCGCATGTTTTATAAATACACACTCACACCTTTTTACTGGTTTAATCCTTACTTTCAGTAAAGCCCTTCTCTCTCGCTATAAGTACACACAAAGTCCTGTGTTCCTTTACATGGGCTGTTTGGGTGTCCATCCCTCTGAGCTCAACTAAACCTGCGGAACGACAGGGCACGTTGACTAAAAGTACACTCAGGTGCAAACGAACATATTTGCACTGTCCAACAACAACAAACCAGTTTATTTAATGAATTTTTGTGTATATGAAAGTGAGTGACTGATAGCATTGATTAAAACCAACCGGGCATAAGAGCCCTGGCAACCAGTGTCCAAACTTACTAAAATACAGCACAATACCAAAACTACCAGCCCCAAAATCCACTCCTCTGTTTTTTAATACTTCAGAATAGATGGGTCTTTTTCTTTAACATTTTCATTTTCTGTTTTCCTACATACCTTCTCTGGAATTCCCAGAACTCCTTTGCATGGGAAGATTAACAGAAACATTTATGTTTGGGATTCTAGGAAACCAAAGGACAGAAGCAGCTAGCAATATTAAAGTGTTGTCTCACAAAGCAGTTATTGATCCTGCTGCTATGTGGGTTGTCTTTTGCTTTTTTGTTGTATAACCTGGAAAACATCATTGTCTCTTTAGAAATGGCTACCAGATCAAAATGTCAAACAATATATCAGAGCTTCTAGATTCTGCAAAGAGCATTTACTCTATGTGATGAAGTCTCCCCACAAATGATCTTTCACAAGTGGAAATTTCTTGCCTATTGCTGCTACAAAAGACAGAAAATCCCAGGCAAGCAAGTTCGTTAAACTAAGTGCAAAAACAACCCCACACCCATAAAAACTAAAAACACCCATTAAACATATATAACCTGGAAGAATCCCCTAATCATAGGGATTGCAGCCCCCTGTGGTAGCAATTGGAGCCCCCAAATATTTCCCAATTCTTTAACCTAAATGATCCCCTTCTTTCCTCCAGTACTCACATTGCTTGTCCTTGCCTGAGTTCCACCTCCAGATATTCTGGTTTCATTGATTTGGGGATGGATAGTACTCTTAAACTCTCTAAGCAATTCTATAAAGTCACATTTCAAAGTCACTGTGTCTTCTTAACTTGCCCAGTGCCTTCTCCCATAAAATAAAAAACAACCCCCTCCTCAAAAGAGTAGATCTGAGAACTCATTGGTCCTATCCTTATTAAGACAGATTATTCAATTGTGCAACCAGTCAAATACTTTGTGACGAGGCCTGAGTTATTTGGATACTAAGACAAAGGTGAGAATGAGTTAACAGGACTTGATTTCACACACACACACAAAAAGATTTGGAAAACTGTAGCTTAGTTTCCTTGCCCTAAAACTAAACTGGCAGGTCAGGTATGGTGGCATACGCCTGTGATCCCAGCACTCCGGAGGCTGAACCAGGAGGATCACTATGAATTCGAGGCCAGCCTGGGTTGCATAGTAAGTTTGAGGCCATCCTGAACTACAGGAAGAGAACTTGTCTTAAAAAAATAAAACAAAATAAAAAAGTATGCTGGTAAGCTTAGGCAAGCATACAGCCATAGTACATTGTTTAGAAAATGGAAATCTAAACATAGCATCATCCATTGGTAAGTTGTAAGGTATAATTGGCCCGTGGTTTCAGCAATGAAGTAATGAACTCATTCATTCAACAAAGATTTGTAAAGTTCTCTGAATAAAATTAAATATAAAAAATTAATATCATAATGGAATAGAAAGCCACACTACAGATAACTGGGGGGGGGGGCAAATGAAAGACAAAGAGATGACTGGCTCATGTCATAAAAAGAGGATTGCTTGCAGCAAAATTCCTCTTTACAAAGAGTTGTATTTCTTTAACTTAAGGTGTCTTCCATCCAAAGTGTTAGTACCTTTTATGATTCTGGAATGCCCAGGCAATGTGATGTTGCACTTTAACTTTTGGATAGGAAAAAATAAAGCATAGAGTGCTAAGATTTAGTTCCTGGTGTCTGGTATAAAGGAGATTAAGGTTTGGATCCTGGTTCTGCACTTGGAGATAGCAGACAAATTACTAATACATCTCCAGCGTCTTCACTTTTACACAAACACAACAAGACGCCCACCTAGCAAACTGTGTGGGTGAACTGCAATGATGCATGAAAACCTAATAATCTTCGATGATATTATTAGTTCTTGTTGTTATAAATTATTTCCATTGCACAGATGAAAAACTGAGTCACAGAGAGGTTAAGTAGCTTGTCCACAATCACACATGTTGGTAGTGGTAGAGACAAGGTTTCAACATAAATAATGTAGCTCCAGAGTCTAACCTCTCATCTTAACATTTTCAATATTCTGTAATTTCTAGTTTTCTAATTTAAATTTGCACAGCACTTCTTGGCTTATAACAGCTTGCACATATTTACACCATCTTACCTTATCATTGCCAATCTGATGGAAGCCAAAGCATGACAGAGTTAATTACTGTTCTTCTTACATTTGAGGACAACAAGACTTTGAATATGTGAGTCCTGCCAAATGTAACCAAGCTGATGAGGAGCAAGTTGGGACCCCTGCATCCTGACTCACTAGATAGAATCATCAACCAGAAAACATGCTCATAGGACCCAAAATATATCTTTGAGATGATCACACTAAGAAAAAATGTTAGCCAGTCTTCAAGGTGAAGAGGGTCTGAAACACTTCTTAGAGCATTTTCCACTGAGGAAAGTTATTAGTTATAGTCAAGCCTGTATAATAAGATGTAATCAAACAGACAAGCAAATCACTTTGAGAGTAACAGAAGGAAACAAATGATCAAATTCCACACAGCCTGGAAAACAGTCTACAAATCCTGATCAACACTATGGATTCACGTAGAAGGTTGACTAAAGTGCAGCTCATTAAATTGTATTAAATATCAGAATATTTTCATTTCTGGAGGGTAAATCCTTGGTGACCGAGATTACCATCACTCAAGGACAGGAAGAGAGGTCTGATATACAGACCATGAGGCCTGTTGAGAACTCTGCACACATAATGCTTTTTGCCTTGACATTTCCCATCCTCTTTACAACCCACTTACACTGTACTTTTAAGTCCAAGAAACAGATACAACATTGCTTCATGAGACAAACATCTACGCTAATGTTTTAATGTTGCGGCATAGCAACAGGATGCTCAAATCATTAGCATCTTATGCACTGAAGCAAACAGAGAATTTTGCTCAGGATTTCAGACTGTGCTCAGAGGCGATGATGTTGGATGTACTGATTTTTCCGCCAAGCCTAGTGGCTGGAAAATTGGCTTGGACACATACACACAACTCAGCTAGATAGTTGGCAAAGAGAACTGGAAGACAGGGCAGTGCTTTTTATTCTTATTTCTGTTTTATGAACAACAAAATCATATGGCAGCCTGACACATAAGCCACTTCTCTGAGATCATGTCAGTCTTTGGCTACTACTACGTTCTCCTGGACAAAAATTGAACCTAGAAGCAATGCACACCCTTTGTAACCATAGAAACTTCAGTTTAGGTATTTAGGGTACCTAGTACATAAATGTTCTTCATAGTAGGCATTTGAAGACTCAGAAGAGAGCCTTAGAAATATGTCTTAAAAAACAAACACATGTAAACTTTTAATCCTCAAATTTGAAACACACATGTATTTTATGAGTTTTTGTGGGTATAGGTTAAAGAAATCTTGACAAGAATATATGTGACAGGGTGGGAAAATAGCTCAGTGCTTGCTTAGCATGACTTAGGCCCTGGATTCGATCCCCAGCACTGCAGAAGAAAAAAAGAAAAAGAAGACACCATTCGTCACATAGTGTTGCTCAGAACATTGCTGTTCAGTTGGAATAGGTCTGCTACCTTTGTTCTTTCATTTACCTTATTGTATGAAAAATCATCTGTTCATGTATCTGCTTCTTCCAATAGACTATAAGTTTCTCAAGGGCAGGAAACATTTTATTTCTCTTCAAATGCTCAGAGACCAAAATAGTGCTTGCCATTAACTTTTTAATGTCTATTCAGTAAATATTAACGGAACTGAATTATGGATACAGAAATCAAATATGTTTTTCTGATGCTGCCACACCCCACTGCTTGTAGAGAGGACACAAAAGTTCCATTCCATCCATCAAGGATGATGCACAACATCATCATGTCCTGGCTCCTAGACTGGGGAATCAGCGAAATGAATACAGGGTATCTATAATACACTTGATAAAATAGAAATAAATTTTATTTATATTACACCTTGTCTGCATCTGCCTGCAGATAGTGAATAAGGTAGATGGATATGCCTACTATTCTCCAAGTGTTGGTGTGCACATGTGAAGCATTTCATAAACATCTTCCTCATTCAGCTGTCTGCTCAAGTGTTGCCTCCTCAGAGAGGTTTTTCAGTCACTTCTAGAATAAGAGCCCTGGCTACTCCTGTGCTGCTTTACTCTCCTCATGACCCAAGTCGTTGTCTGGGAAAAGATGGCTCTATACATTTTTTTCAAGCAGCAGATGAGCCCCATGTGGACAGGGACCTTTTCTGTGTTGTTTACTGCTGCTTTTTTTTTAACCTGTAAACAGCTGTTGATGAATGAATGAGTGATAGTCAACAATAACAAGCATTTATAAAGGATTTGGTTTTGCTCTCAAGTATCTTGAATGAAAACTTCATCTGCATTAAGATTCAAGTAATTTAGTGAGGAAAGCAAGGGCCTCTGGATCTGAAGGGCACTAAGAGAAATGAAGTATGGCATTATTTTCAGATGGAAGACCCCGAACTTACAAAATGGCACTGAACCTTGTCAGTTATATGGCTTCACAACACTAACAAGATATTTGGAAAGTAAAATATTTGGAGAAGAGGTAGGCATAGAATCAAGTTTTCCAAGTTCATGAAACCACTTTTTAGTCACTGATAACCAGTAATGGGTGCATAGCTATCTTTGTCTCCATTAATATACCACCTTTAGGGCAATCATATGTTTGTCAAATGCTGATCTCAATTCTCACAGGAAACAGTTTCCAGAATTGTGCTCATCACGCTTTATATACATTAGGCACACAATAACTATTTACTGCCTAAATTTGATTGATTTTACTTAAAATATATTTTGAAAATGTTACTAGAGCAGTGCCTCCATGGAACAACATGTATGCATCCATATACACATACTATTTATATATAATATATTATGCTACATACTCATATATATGAATTTGGAATAAATCTTCTACCCTAAAGAATCGAAATTACAAAACAAATTAATTCCAAAAATGATTTTATTACTAAATTTTAATTTCTTGAGTTATACCTTTTCAAATCTAATCTAGTATTTTCAAATCTGATCTAATATTTTTAATCTAATGTAATCCAATGAGTTTCAATAATAAGCAAAGTAGTTCCCAATAGAACCAAAACCCAACTATTCCATTTTTTGTAAACTTCTGTGTAAAGAAATGTGTTGAAATAATATTTTTCTGAATTTTTATGTTTAATCAACAACATCATTGCCAAAGAAAACCACTTTTCTGTCCATCCTGGCTTATAACTGATAATCAAAAACTGGAATATTTTATATGATGGGTTTTAACATTACACTGTCACATTTTTTTTTTTTGCTAGAGTTAAAAGGAAGAGATAGTTTCCATCATAAAAGTTTTCCCATAGTCAGGTTACCCAGTGAAAAACATTTTCCTATAAAGATGATCTTTCCCATTCATAGGTTAGAAATTATTGCAGGTATTTTTTTAAAGAATATTTTAAAAGGTTTCAATCAGCTTTAGATAACCTTCTTGATTCATTCATTTGCATCAGTTGACTTAAGGTATATATGCAGGATAGGGCAGCATAGTAATGTACCATACAAACAAGGAAATCACACACACACAAAATTAAAACCTTGAAACCCTGACAACTTGCTTATCCAGTTGGAGCTTTGTGTATTGATTACAACTACAGCCTGTTCCAAGCAGCAGGAAAAAATGGAAATGGTGCATAAATATGAGGTCCAAACAACTCAGTAAGCATGAAATACCACACATATATCACAGTGGATCTTACAAAGATGTACCTTAGCTCTACATTTAGACCCTTGATCCTCCAGGGGGTAAAGATGCTTGGAAACATGATCCGTCCTGACAGGGTGAGGCAGCCCTCTCTGACCTCCCCAGTGCCCTGCTGTGCCCCTGTCTCAGAGGCCAGCACACTTCACCCTGAACTGCAAGCTTCCTTTCATTGTAGACTTCACTTTCATTTTCTCTTAGAGCCCTGTTTTAGGGAATGTCTCAGTGTGTTGTGTTCTGAAAACTGGAAACTACTCAAATGTCAGCCGTAGAGGACTAGTGCAATTAAATGTGTTATATTCAAACAATAGAAGATTGGCTGCCTTTACAAAGAATGGGATAGACTGCCATGTACTGACTAGAGAAAGTGTCTGAGGTATATTAAATTTTAAAAAAGAAAAAGTAAGTTGCTGTAAAAAAGTACTAAATTTATGTATATATACATGCTAATATATTCATGGGGGAAAGATCTTCAGGACTTTAACACTAATAGACAAATAGTGGCCATCTGCAGGCAGTGTATGACAACAGGAAAAAATGAAGGGAATTTTCATTTTCTATATGATACATTCTTATAATTTCTAAATTATATATAAATTTTGTAATTAGAAAAAAATAACCTTCCTAAAGTAATGTGAAGAGATTGGTAAGGATTTAAGATCTTATACAATACTAGGGTGAATCAAGTCTGAACACAAAAGTAACATCTCATATTTTTTCTGACTAGAATTTAGAAGTCCATGAACCACTGAAATTATACAAAAATCTTTATGGAAAGAGGCTTCCTATCTTTTATCTGATTCTAGGAAGGGTATGGAACATGGTCACAAATCATGACCCTCACAGAAAACAAGATAGTTACAGTATTCCATCCCTCCATTCATTTTTATTCTCATTTATCAGGAAACATTTTATCACATCTAGCGCTATAGCTTCCACCTCAGGTGAAGTCTATAGTCAGTATCAGCTATGAAAGCTGTGAGTCTGAGCTTCTGCCCTCATTTAAGAGAGGCTTCCACGGGCTTAGGAGCAGTCCTAATGAAAGAACAAGAACTCACATCTGGCCAGTGTTGGGGAAAGAACTCCTAGGGGCACCAAAACCCTGTAATCATTGAGAACTTGAGTGCAATTGTCTGAGTCTTAGCTTCTCCATCAAAGTGACATATTTGTGAAATGTAGATAAGAGATAGAGGAGTAGAGAGAGGGAGAGAAGCAGAAACCAGGCTTTCACTTCAATAAAGGAGATAAAGTTGGGGAGTGCAGTTAATTTAATCTCAGTAAAAGAAGATTTAATACAACATCCTCTGGTAGCCTTAAACTAAACCTTTAACAATAAATATATGTTTAAATATACAGCAAAATTCTTGTTGCTATGCTCTATATTAATACTTTCTACATTGGGGCTAGGATTTATGTAAAAACTTGGCTTCTAATGACTTTTTAAAGGCAAATATCCCCAAATTTTATGTAAGTCCACAAACTGTTTTATCATCTCTACCTTGATTCCACTGACATTCTCCAGAATCAGGTCTAGTGCAGAATTTAAGATCAAGTGTAGATCAATAACAATTTGTGGTGTAAATGAGGCTATGGGTTATACCTGCACTGGCAAAATAAGGAACTTTATTGGTGAAAATTAGGAATAATGTTCTACTTTCCAAATGTGCTTTCCAGGTGGTTTATCACTGTCAAAATAGGCCAACTGTAGATTTAGTATGCAATTAAAGTTTCAGATATCCAGAGTTCTATTGCTGACATTATCTAATAGTGCAGATTTTACAGGCAAAAAAAGTGAGTGTTCACATAATCCACCAAAGCTCAGCACTAGCCACCACGCACTAACTGCCATATGCAAAGCATAGTACTAGACAAAGAGTAGAAATGGACTCTGCTAGAGTTTTACAGTATAGTCAGAAAAATAAGACATATGCCATGAAGAAAAATAATTTATCACAAAGTGCCAAAATGATGATAAAGATAATTCCACACCTTTGGGATGAAATGGCATACAGAAAGTGTCTCCAGGAGTGATCAGGAGTAATCATGAAGAAGTATTTAAATGGAATGCTAAAGGTGGAATTAGATTTTGATGGTCGAGGTACAGTATGGATAAATGTACTGAATAAGACCAGAGGCAGAAACACAGGAGTAGCTTGGCAAGAGAGTGAGAAGAACAGAATGAAGGCTAGGCATCTGATAACCCAATGATAATGAACACGGTTCATTACTACTTAAACTCCTCCTCTATAAGCATTGCTTTTTCTGATCATTTGACCAAGAATATTAGTGACAAGTATTCACTGACAAGTCTCTTGATTATAGATAAGTCACTTAGACTCCATTATATTGGTATTCTATCACCATACCATGTTCTCTTAATCCTCAGGACTTAATTTTACCTGTTCGTCATCCACCACCTCTCTACAAATACAATCCATGATAATAAAAAGTGCAAGATATGTTTTATTTTCAAATGTTCCCTGGACATATACAGCCTTTCTGCAAGGAGAGGCACTTTTGTCATATAATCCAATCATCCCTTAAGAACTAATTTTTCTACGCTAGGTTTAGGCCTTTAAAATCAGTGGGACTTTTCAGTTACAGACGTACTAGATGTGACATTTGGATCCTCCTAAAAGGACAAGGGTGAACTCTTCCTCTGAATACCCCATAGTAGCCAAATTACCTCTCCCATTGAGGAAAAACACAAACGATTGTCTCCTAATGATTTACTATCCAACCTCCAGCTCACAAATCAAAGAACAGTTTGAGTGAGAAATAAAAAACAATGGTGTCCAGTCGCTACAAGAGGAGAAAGGGACATTTGAGTCACTTTTTTAAACTAATTACTGATGAGCAGGCATGGAAGGAAAGAAAGACACAACATGACTGTGAAAGACTGTTCTCCCAGATAAATGGCCAGATATCAGATTCTATAATAAATACTTCCACCTATCAAAACACACACACACACAACTTTGAGATGAGGGGGAAGATACAGATCTTAAAAACACAAGGTAGTATTCAAGAATCCTCATGGATATTATAAAATGTTGGAACTTTGAAGGACCCTTAGAAGTCAACTAACCCAGACTGCAAATCCACATTCTATGAACTGTATACTACAGCCAGAGGTACTTGGTGGGGCTCGCAGAATTTTGTTTAGGTTGAATCAGAATTTTACAGTAGAGAAGATTTACACGAGAAGGCAGATCTGTGGCTTCTCTGAAGGACTGGGAAACCCACTAGCGCTGGGCTCTCTTACCCAAATGGCAGCACTGAAAAGGAGCTGAGGAGCAGCTGCCACCTTTAGAGGAAGCTCCGCCTGCAGCCTGCCACAGTCCCCACCACTCCCTCTTGTTCTGGAATACAAAGGCTGGTGTCAAAAAAATTAACCAAAAGTGGGAAAGAACTTAATGCTTTCATCCAACTTGCTTCATTCATGTATTGTGCCTGAAAATCCCTGTAGGCATTTGAGTGTACAAGTTCTCCTACAGTTCAATCCCATCATTTAGGAAGGAACAACTCAGCCAGAGTAATACAACAACTTAAAAACTTGCTCCATTAAAGTAAATTTTCAGAGGGGATTATAGTAGTTAAAAAACTGAAAAGTATTCTTAACTAAATAATATACTAGTATTATTACTTCTACTTCTCAAGATACCCAGGGACATTAGTATTATTACTCCTATTTCACCAATAAAGCTACCCAAGAATGTTCATATTATTATTCCCAATTCACAAGAGACATTCATTAACTCAAAGATGATCTGACTTTTCAATCAGGGATCAAACCAGGTTCAAACAATGATTGTTAATCTGAAGTACTTATGAGAGCTGAGAACACAGCTTGCCATGCACAAAGCCTACCACACAGAAGGACTTTATTGATACTTGTTGGTTAACTGTCCATCACCAAAGCCTATCAACTGCTACAGACAAGGACTTTCATAAATGTCATTATTTGAACAACTACAACATACAAAATTAATTCCCTAGAAAGGTTCTCAAACAATGTCAAGGAAGTTCTAATCCTTCTTGTTGTATAGTAATTGACCCCTAGGCAGGTATTTACTATGAGAATTAATAAAATCTCTTTCTAAATAAATTTCTTCCTTAGAATTGGTATAAAACTTAGTAGTGAAGGATTTTTCTGAATATACAAATCAAAAGCATGTTTGTTATTGAATAAGAATAACAGTTTAAAAATCAAAATAAAAAGTAATTCAAGAATGAGCACTCCTGAAGAGTCAAGAATTTGATTAAAAATTCACATACTTTTGTTTTCTGTGATTAAACAGTTCTTTAATGACAAAACAGCTTTTATAGTAATTCAGAAGAATATGGTTCCAAGTAAAACACTCTCCCCATTTTAATCATGGCTATTATTTTTGAAAATGAACATGGCTGAGGTCATTGTAATCTATTTCAGAGTCTGCCCGGGTTGGTGGTATTTTTTTTCCCTTGGCTTTGAGTTCTTCACATTACCAGCTAAGTGTTATGGCTTTAGATATGTGCCCTTTCAAATCCTATATTTTTAATGATGTACTTTACACACATAAATTAGAGTACATTCTACTTTCTTTTCTAACAATTCCAAATGGAATCCACACTTGCAAGAGGGCTAGAGCCTACCTTTTAAAAAAAAATTAAATATGTACTTTTTAGAACAACTATGTTCTCAACTGCATAAAAACTCCTCATGGGGGCTGGGGATTTAGCTCAGCGGTAAAAGCGCCTGCCTGGCAAGCGCAAGGTCGTGAGTTCGGTTCCCAGTACTGGAGAAAAAAACAAAAAAAAAAAAAAAAAAAAAAAAAAAACCTCATGGAATTTATTCACCACTGCAGCCTTCTCTTGTTTTTAGAATGGGAATAACAGTGTTTTGGCTTTTTTTTGTTTTGGGGGTTGGGTTTTGCTGTACTGGGGAT
>NW_004955448.1:18809764-18815155 GCF_000276665.1 Chinchilla lanigera
AAAAAAAAAAAAAAAAAAAACTCCTCATGGATGTTCAAATGTTGGGAAATTAATAAAATTGTAAAATGCATGGAGATCTTTTAACCAAAGTGAAAATAAGGATAATTCATATCTATATTTGTACTCCTTTCAATTTGCAGTGACAGAGACAGAAAAAAAAAAAAAAAAATGCCCAGAAACAAAACTTCACACATGCAGTTCTGTACCTGCCTTTCGAATTTAAGGATGATGGGGGAATCTACCCACAGATGTTCATTCAGGACTCACCAATGAAGTCCCCTAAAGACCCACTGAACAAAATTATCAAATATGTAAAGGCACTAAATTTCCACCTCCATTTAGATGTGATTAATATTTTACTGACTTTCTGAACTTAGCTTAATTTTTTATTGCAATTCGCTATCAAGTCACATAGTATAGCGTGAATTCTACCCTCCCTTGAGACAACGGCTTTCCAATATGTACGTATTGTGAAAATCTGGCTACTAAAATGCCTTAAGCTCTGTTTGTTTGTTTATTTTTTTAAATCAATTTGCAAGGCCAATGTAAGATTTTATGAAAGAGGTGAAATAATTTTAAACATAGACACACAATGAATTTATTTATTTAGAAACTTGTTAAATAGAGTCTGGGAATTCAAATATTCAATGTTGACATTGTATAGAACTGGCCGGGAGCCAGAACCCAGTCTCCAGAGGGACCCATTGGACAAGGAATTCAGGCCTTTCTCTCCACCCACTTGAGCTAAATGGGTAGAAGCCATTAGTTATACCCACAGCAATATCTGAACAACACTCAAATTAGCTGCCCCAGCCGGGCCACTTCAAAGGAGAATAAGTATATTTAGCTTTTTAGTGCTGAACTAGACCAATATGTCACACTTTTGAAAGAGTTTTGTAAACAGTTTCTTCCCTCTGTAGAAACATTTCTGAAGTTTCTTATATGGCATGTAGCAAAGGTAATTACCAAGAATTGTATTTTTTCATTTACTGGCGGTGGGGAAGATAATACCCATCTGTGTGGAACCTAGGGATCTGGAAGGAGACACACTCAGCTTTCTGTCCCCCTCTCTTGTTTTCTGTTGGATTTGTTTGTTTCCTTTTTATCCTCTTCCTTATACTTGTCTTCACTACTCAGTCAATTTCCTTGTGAATTCCCTGGTAAACTCAGAAGGCTAAAAGAGCAGGAAGGGAGAAATCTAATTTTAGAAAGAGGATGGTGGCTAATGGAGTGGGTAAGTAGGGAGGGAACTAATGATTCATACCGTGCAGCCCAGGAGAAAAGAAAAGCAGACCCCACAGACTATTTTAGAAAATGCCTAGACAGCATCTTCCAGCTGAGGAAGGGTTAACCACTACTCCAGAAAACTGTGCCTGGCATCCTTAGACTGTGACTGTTCCCTCCCTCTATAGCCCCTCTTTTCCCTACCCTGTGAAGTTGAGAAGGGGTCTACCCTGCCAGAGAGAATTAGTGTGTCCCTGAGCTTTGCACAAGAGTGTTCCTCAACCAAGGTGTGTAAATGTGTATGCAAACAAGAGTATGCATACATTTACACTGTCAGTACATACTCTGTTGAGGCCAGCTACACACCAAGCATGAAATATCCCTTGCTTTGGAGTGCAAGACTTGTGGCCAAACCTGTGAGTTGAGAAGCCTGAGGAGCCAGGTGTGGGGTTGCTTTTAGGGGGTGGCTGAGTGAACACCGAATCCTTCCTCCACCTCACCCCAGGCCCCAGTGGCCCTATTCTCCTTACCAGGAGGTTTTGAGAGTGGGGCTGGGAGGTGAGGTCAGCTCTAGGGAACAGGGCTCTGTGCTATGCTGGGTACCTTGGAAATGGGAAGAGGGGTGGCCAGAGACAGACAAGTCTCTCCATCTCAGGGAGGAGGCAAAGTGGAGAGATGCCTGAAGAGAGGGGAGCAGGGCATGCTTGCTGGGGCAGCTAGTCGGTGCTGTCTTGCCCTCCACATCTGCAGGGGACAGAGCCACGCACTCCCAGTTCCCAGCTCTGGCCTCCTCTAGGTCTCCACTGCAGCCTTGGATCATCTGGCCCCAACTTCTGAAAACAAAGTAAAATAAACTCCTAAATACTCAGATAGTTAAAGAGAAACCCATTGCCTTCAACTCAAAGAAAAAAAAAGAAAAGAAAGAAGGAAACCAAAAATGTCTTAGAATGACTGTGCTCACTTCTACTTGGTAAGCGTCTGTCTGGTGAATGTCTGTCCACAGAGGAGGGCAGGCCCAGGGATGCAGGGAGAAAGAAGCCTGAGCTAAGAAATACTGGGAGCGTGGCTACCTGGCAAACAACATATTCACTCACACTCACATGCATGTTCACATGCACACCAACGCCAAGACCTGAGGTTCCTCAGTCCCTACAAATAAAAAACCTGGGAGGAGAAAGCGTGGCTTTTCAGTCTTGCTGGCTCTGCAGCTAATGAACCATCTCCTCCCACACTGTTGAGGAAGAGGGGAGAAAGCAAGACGTAATTAACCTTCCCCTAAACACAGACTTAGAGGCGGGAGTGGAGGTATGAAACACATCGAAATGCTCCAGGAAGACTGTGCTCAAAGTGCCAAATGCAATAAAGAAGCCCTAAGCCGTGGTAATGGTCAGGTAATGGCAAATAAACTGCCTTCCTAGAAGGGGCTTTAGCCTCTATCGGGAGAATGTTTTTTCTCCTCAAAAGTGGTCTGAAACGAACAAATAAAAGTTCATTTTAAAACTCAGCTCTGTTTTAATCCGAGTTTCTTAAGGATGAAGGAAAGCCGAAGTAAGGTGACATACGGCGTGACTGTCTGACCTGGGCATATATCTCCTTTTTATCTTGGGCAATGGCTGCTAAGGTGAGGAGTTTAAGGAAAAGCAAGAGAGTCAGCATTTACCTTTCCTACCTCTGATTCTGTTTTCTAGAGATTAAATTTAGAAGTAATAAGCCCCCCACAGAAACACTTCACATAGCCTTCTGCATCTTTACAACACTTTGGGGGTCAGTAGCTAAGGAGGTTACTTGAAGCAACTGCTTCACTGTTGTGATTGGAATCCCGTGGCTGTCACTTTGGGGAAGTGGGGTGGGGGTAATTTCAGGGTTTGAGGCTCTAGATAATGCTGGGCAGACCCAACCTCACTTCCTTCCCGTCCATGAGGAGAGTTGCAACTGGCATTTCTGGCACAGCCCAGGTGCTATCGTAGCTGGCCAAGGAAAGGGCTGGGAAGTCTCCAGCAGCGCCAGAGCCTCTTGGCTTTTATTTTTCTTTTCTTAAATACGGAAATAAAAAAGTCAGTGGCTCTAGACAGTGTATATGTCGATCTTGCTTTTATGTTCTTCATTAATTAAAGTTTTAAATCTTCCCATATGCTTACAACGAATTTATCAGTGTAAACTACTGTGTAAAAAAATAGAAGCCCCACAAGGTACAAACTGAGCTGTGCGCTCACTCTCGTTGTAACTTCAGGGGGACATTTTCAGGGTATGTAGTCTCTGGTCTCAATCCATAGGCTTCTGTGCCATAGCGAAGAGGAAACCAGGATTTATGGCCACAAAAGAAATTTTAAAGACAAAAAGAGTAACAAGCAGTCGAGAAAACAACCTTTTTTACGTGATTTCTTTCCACTGTAATATTTACTTGCACTACAATAAAGGCAGATTTGTTTTTCATAATATGTTTTTCACCCTGCCTCCTCCTAACCCAGAAAAAGAAACCAGAGCAGACCAACCCAGCAGCTAAGTTTTCGCTGGATGATTGCATGGTAGGGGTCACCAACCTTCTCAGCCGCGCGCTACTACAGCAAAGGAAATAGCGCTTTAAAATACAAAACTTTGTAGTTTAAATATAATTTCCTTTATTGCCCAGATTGTAACTGAAAAAAAAAAAACTGCATAAAGCAGCGCTTCTGTCTGAGGAAGGCAGATGCAGCACCAACAGCTGCAGTCCTGTTAAATGAGAACCTGAGGCTCAGCCGAGCAGTTTGTAGAGTTGGAATCTAGCAGAAAGCCAAGGCGGTACCCTTACCGAAGAGAAAAATAAATGTCTCCCACCGGTTGAACAAGTATCGTCAGAGCAGGCTTTCTTTCTGGATACTGAGTGAGCTGTGCGTGTGGGAATATTTTACCGCAGCAGTGTTCAGTTGCTTGGCAATAAGTTGAAAAAGTTGCTCAAGAAAATTTGAAGTGTTTTGTGTTCTGCTTTCACTTCGGCGGATGCCTGGCAAAGAAGCTCGGCAAGAAGCCTTAGGCTTTCATTTCACAATTTAGGCTGGGCTGAAGCAGGGTTTCCGCCCCTCCCAGCAACGCACACGCACTCGCACATACACTCCTAACCTTTAGTCGGAAACTGAAACCCTCCAGCTTCCAGGCTTGTGTACGTTTATTCCCCCTTAGATGAAAGCACAGACATCAGGCTCATTAAAAAGCAAACAATACTGTTGGCGCGCTTTTACACTGCTGCAGAGAAGTGAAATGAACAATATATTTTTTAAAAAAGAAACAGATTGATTACTACCCCTCCAAAAAAGAATCCTATATTTGGGTTGATCCCTGACGCCAAAGCGAGAAAAAAGTATTAGGGAGTGTGGGAATGCTTGGGCGAGGACTGGACAAGGCGCTGGAAAGGCGCCTAGCATGACAGCGTCTCGCCGGGCTACACTGCGGAGTTCCGCGGCCAGGGAGGCTGAGCGCACCGAGGTGCCCGCTGCTCCCGCGGCTGCTGCCCTGACACCGCGTTCTTGGTTTCTAACTTGCCAGGGACTAGAGGGGAAGACGGGAGACTTCATGGGCAAAAACACCCCACCCACAACCCGACTCTCATTTCTCCAGTCCACACACAAAACAATTGATTAGACAGCTCTGTCTGCAGACAGTCCAAGTGTGAGAGCGAAGGCGGCCTGTCTTCCCGATTCAGCTCCCGGCTGTCCCATGGCTCCAGGCCGCGAGTCCCTCCCGGCTCGGGGAGGAAGCCCGTGAGCCGGCTCAGCCGTGTCGCCTGAAGTCCCGGCTGGGGATCACCTCGTGTCCGACCTGTGTGGCCGGCAAGGCCCGGCGAGTCCTCTCACACTTTTGCTGGGGGCCTGGGGGATGGGGTCCCGCGCGTGCCCCAAGCCCAAGCTCGACCCGGGCTGCTCGGCGCCGGCAGGCAGGGGCCGCCGCGGAGCACCGCCGACCCAGGGCCCCAGCGGCACCCAGCGAGGGAGCAGAGGCTCAGCCGCCTCTCCGCGCCCCTGCTCCGGGGCGGCCCGGTTCGCGCGCCCTCTTGGCCTCTACCCTCCGAGGCCGTCGCCGCGGGCTGCGCGCCCTCCACTCCCGCTGGGCCCTCGCTCGCACGGCCTCCTCTCTCCCCACCTGCCCGCAGCTCCGACGGGCCAGTCGCGGGCTCCGCCGGGGCCCCCACCGCGC
>NW_004955448.1:18816361-18836611 GCF_000276665.1 Chinchilla lanigera
GGGGAGCAGACACCTCGCCCAAGGGAGAAGAAAACGAATGAAAAGTCTTGGGCAGAGGATTGATTCCGTGTTGGAATCACCAATAAGCCTGTGTAATAACTACTATTGGTGTTTTTCCCGACATAAATTATAGAAAATTTTCTATACTATCCGTGGAGAAAGCAAGCAGTTGGGGAGAAGAGGAGTTCAAAATAAATATTTCCTTTGCTAACGAACTAGGAGACAGGCTGGACCTCCGCGAATCGTTCTGGAGAAAGTGAGAATCATCTTGAACTTGAGAACTCTGCTGCTGCGGTGGCTGCTACTGCTACTAAAGCTGCTTTGGCTTCCGCTTTCAGAGTTGGAAGCAAAGTAAATGTTTCTTTCTTGGTTTTATGTGTAATACCAGTGTTTGATGCTATACTTCGAATATTTCAGTAGTCCGGTGCCACAAAATAGTAACAATCACCCTTGATTTCCAGGTCCAGGGCAGCGCGGGCATTTGATACCAAGGACCTCCTTGCTTCCCTAAAGTTGGTTGTCACCTTCTGGCCTCCCCATCGCTGCCCTGCTCCCCTCTCGCTGCAGCTCAGCCTGCCATTTTCACACACTCACTTAAACCTACAACCTCTGGGGTCACAAGAAGGAGGAAAAGGACAACTGCGCATGCACACACGCGCCCTAAAAGTTTACATTGCTGAAATTTGCTTTAATTACAGGATTTACCAAGGAAGTGGACATGCAGACGGCTGTGGGGGGTACTCCTGTAGGAGTTAGATGTGTTCAAAGTATGAATCACTCCCAAATTCGTATAGATTTTCTCTTGGTACAACATCCTTCCATTAAACACTTTTGTTCAATGCTTTCTATGCGCTATTTGTATTCCCATTAATATCGGTTGCAAATCCTGCCAGTCACTATAAAAGAAAATTACAATGTTTTCAATCTCTGTGCTACAACAATACATCTTTGATGCTCAAGTTAAAGGAAAAGAAAAAGGAAAGCAGGTCTCAAGGCATGGGATACCAAAGATGGGAGAAGAAGCTGGATCATTGAGAATGCCCAATTGCACCTGTTGGCATTAATGGTCAAAACTAGGACCAGGAGTGTGAAAGAGCTGGTAACAAGATTCAACACAAATAATCACAATTTAAGGGATTCCACTCTGACTAAAGGTGCCTATCATTTTTTTTCTCTCTCTCCAGAGCTGTGTAATTCTAGTAGCATTTGGCTGTAAGATACAGATCCCTGAAGAAACAAGCTACAGGTCCCAAGAGAGACAGATGTGTAAACCTGAAATGTGAGGAAGGGAAGGGGGAAGTAAGAGGGGGAATTATACAAAGCAGGAGTGAAACAACTTCTGAAAGAGAAGGCTCTGGTGCCCACACAGACTAAAACTCTGTCATCTCCCTGTACTAAAGGGGCACATGGGGTTATTTACAAAACTGCCACTCTTGGTGCTTTGCGCATATAGGTGAGCATGCTTACCCGTTTGATGTTTGCAAAAGCACCAGCCACCGCACCATTTTGTGTGGGTCCTCAGAGGTCTACAGCTCTCAAACTCCCCCCGAAAAACAAATGTATCAGTTCCTCTCAGTTTAGGTGGAGTGCCCTCCTTCTGACCAGTAAATCTGGGAGGCTTGAGAGTCTCTGGAAAGGATACAAAATCTTTAGGAAAACACACTAGGCTGGTGGGCAAGAAGTTCTTACAGGTGATCTGGTCAGTGTGAGGGACTCTGGGGAGCACTGCTCAGAAGACCCATGAGGCACTGGACAGTTCTATCTGTCCGAACATAAAGGGCTTTGCCCTCTGCAAGGAAGGGAGGTGGAGTCCCCCAAGACCTGGCACCCAAGCTGCCCTGGTGAGCAGGAAGTTCTGCCTGGGATTTTTCATTTCAACGTCCCATCCTGAGGAGCTTTTAAAAAGAAGAAGAAGCTGCCCTCCTTCCCTAGGCACCTTCTGTTAATTCCTGGCACGCCACCCCCCAGGGGGTCCGTCTATATTTGGGTTCCCTTGGAAAGGAGTAGAGGTCTGGGGGAAATTCCTAGGAAAGGAAAGGATCATGGAGCCAAACCCTGAGATTAAATATAAGACCTACATGCGAAACTGGGCTTCTTGTTTCTGCTGAGAAATTGCACACCACGTGGTGGGCTGGAGGGGGGTTGTGAAGGGAGCTAGATGAGGTGGAAGACAGAGTAAATCAAATCAGAGTCTCTGACCCCCAAATGTAAAGGTCCTAGTCTTTTACATTTCCCTAGAAAGGCTTGGGGGTGAGAGCGAGGTGCGGGCAGAGCACCCTTCCTTTTGGTTTTTAAAATCCCCGGATTCAGTATAGGAGTCTTTCTCCCTGGTCTTTCTAAGGTTTTGGAACGCTAGACAATCCGAGCTCATCTAACTGAAATAATAAACACAAAGTCTTCTGTATCCCCAGGCTAAAGCATTGTGAAAAGACAAGGCATCAGTCTTTCTTTTAAAAAATAAATACAAGTATTCACAATACCATCACTTTTAAATTTTCAAACCTGAAAGCTGGGTTTCTTTTCCTTTTTCTCTTTCTTTTTCCTTTCTCTCTTCTTTTCCTTTCTCAAGAACTTGTTTTCTGCCCTAAGTGTGAGTTAATAAAAGGGCTAGGTTACTAGTTCCCGTGTGTTTATCCTAACGAAGCAAACGCCCAAGAACAACCGCAGCGCACTCTGGCTGCAGCGCCGGGGCTCCTGCGCGTCGATCCGGCCGGCTCCCATTCCCAAGGGCCTGGCCCCGTCAGTTCCACCTGTCCCCAGTCCCACCGGTGAGATCCGAGCAGGTGACCTTGTGTTGGGGCCCCTGGAGTTCCCGACACCTTCTGACGGATCGTCTAAACTATCGCTGGCCCAAAAGAAAAGAGGCCTCTAACAAGTTGTCCAAGCTGCCTTCACCGCCTGCCCCCTACCTTCCTCCTGTCCTTCCCCTCCTGAAATTCGTTTCCTTGGGAATAGGGAGAAGTCGCTTAGGTCCTAACGTCTTCTCGCGTTTCCTCCCGACGAAGCTACCCTCCTAGAAACATCCCCTTTTTGGAAAGTCGTTGAGTTTACTGGCAGTTTGGGTTTGCTTGGTTTTGGGTTTTGGTTTGTTTGTTTTTTGTTTTGAGGAGTAATTGGGAGGTCTAGATGGAAGTTGGGAGCAAGATGTGTCGCTGAAGAGGAAGAGGGACAAGAGTCTCCCTCCTCCAACCATGTTCAATTACAGCTAGAAACGGCAGAGAACCGATTTTCAGTGCATTACTTCCAACAGGACGTTTTCCTTTCCTCGCACAATAACGGAGCTAGCCCCACAGTATCTTTGGAAGAAAGTTTGAATTCTTTATAGAGGTATTTCTTGGCCTATTGTCTTTGTGCAGTGAACTTTACATCGTGCTACTCAGTCGCAACCTATATTCTACTGGCTACCAGCGAGATTAATTTAATCATTGTAATGCAATTATTAATAGTTTACCCAACGCTGGGTTTCAGGTTGGCTGTTAAGAAATTAAAATCTTGCTGGGTGACCAGAGCGAGGCAGGGGTTTCTTCATGTTGAAATGAAACAGTCCTCTGTATTTAGTCTCAGAGCTCCAGCTTTTGGCCACGGGCTCAATTAGCCAAAATGGAAACAATTTTCATTCATTGCAATAACTCACTGTTCTAGAGATCGCTTTCAAAATATACACTTTATTATTATACGCTGACCTTGGTGGCGTGGAGTGGCAATAAAAGAAAGAGGCAGGGAGATCTATCTAGCCCCCTTGGGCTATAATTATTAGAAATTAATTGGGTTCAGGACCCTGGGTAGCCTAGCTAAATTAATAGCTTGTCTAGTGGTCTAAATCCGAATTTTCAGTTCACAGCAGAGAAAGGGAGAGAGTCACGGACTTGAATTGCAGACCCAAGGGACGCCTGAGTTTAGTTGCAAGACACTGATCTATTAAATAGTGTCCAGAATACATCTGAGTTGGACAGAGGGGGACGGAGAGGGAGGGGGCGGGGGGCGACATGAAAGAAAGGAACAAGATGAGGAAGGAGGCTGCGAGTGAGCAAAAAAGGTCTTGAGTTGATTTTATTCGATTTTTGTTGTCTGCATTGTTTTCGGGAGGGGTTGCATTTAGGGGTTAAAATAAAAAATAAAGATCCCGTGTACTCGGAGCTGTCGTGCCGGAGTAAAAGTGAAAAGGAAGCCTTAGGCAAAAGGAAATTACTGCGAGCCCGCGTGACCTTTCAGGGAGGTAATCAATCAAGTGATCAACAGGGATATTTATCATCGCTCTATAGGACTACTTCGGCCGGCTCGGGCGGGGTGGGGTGGGGGTGGGGCGCAGGAGGAGGGTGGAGACACGCGTGCACTTGCACACACTCACAAAAGTTTGAACAGACCCGATAACCCTCGAGACAGAACACGCAGGCTTTAATAAATGTTGAGACCGCTGGTTTTGTTTGACATCCTGGGAGAAACGGGCACACACTCCGCGTGCGAGGGGCAAAGGCGCGCTTCCCGGCGTCCGCGCCCGAGCGAAGGTGCGGACTTGACGCCGTCCGCCGCGCGGTGCCTGCGAAGGCCAGCGCCCGCGGGCGACCGCGCCGAGCGGGTTTAGCCTCGGCCGCAGCCGCAGGAAGGAGCGGGCGGCGCGCTGGGTGTGGGGCGCCAGGGGCGGGGGCGCCCTCGGCTCGGCGCGCGGAGCCGGGGACCCCGACACCCAGCCGTCTCCTCTTCCTGCGAAATCCTCGCGCAGCCGGTGGAGCCGCGAGCCAGCCGCCCCCGCTGCCCGGCTACCTTCCTACCTCGTGAAACTCGCCGTTTCGTACATGGCGCTTTTGTCCTGGGTTTCTTAGCAAACCATCAGGCTTAGCAGTCCTGCCCCCGCCCCCTGCTCCTCCGACAGCCCTGCACCCCGTCATCGCGAGTGTGTGCTGCGTCGGGGTGCAGTGGTTGCTGGCTAATGATGATGGTATAAATAGTGGGTTTCTAATCTAAACTCCCACCCCGCTCGGGGATTATAATCAGCAGCTCCTGGGAGACAAGGTCGGCTGATGACGGGCCCCCGGGGCTGGAGAACTATTTCCCGACGGGCTTATGAAATGCAAGTTGGGGTGATGCGCACCGCCTCCCAGAGAGCGAGCCGCGGCTCCCGCGGTGTGGGAATGTGGGGCCGAGCCAGGGCTGCGCCAAGGCCGCGCGGGTTGGCACCAGATGCGAGCTCGCGCTCCCCCGCCCGCCGCGCGGCTCGGTCGCCCTCTCCCGGCGCGGCGCCGCCTCCTCCCGCGCAGCCTGGTCTGCGGCGCCCCCGCCTGGCTTCCGCGGCGGCGGCAGCTCGGTGCTCAGGCGGCCTAGGCTGCAGCTGTGCACGGTAGCTGTGTGGGCGTGGGGTGGGAAACAGCTGGAGCGCCCGGGGAAGCACGGCTTGGGTGGAAAGGAACCCAGCAAGGGGGATTATGAAGCGAGCAACTCCCGGCGCTGCTACTGGGTTAGGTTCAGGAGGAGCAGCTTCCCGGGCCTGGATCTCTACCCTGTGGAAACGGAGAAACCAGACTCTGCTGTGGGACGCCCAGAGTCCTCCTCAGGTGCCTTCCACTGGGCAAAGAGTCCCGTACAGGAATGTGTGTAAAGGCCAACACGCGTAAATGTTACCTGAGGTCTTGTTAAAATGCAGATTCTGATGCGGTAAGTCTGCACTGAGGCTTGAGCCCTCTGCGTTCCTTAACATGCTTCCAGGTTAATCCGATGCTCTCGGAAAGTGTGGGACCATCGAGACCCAGACTAGCAGACCGGGACTATCAAGCATCAGCCATACTTCATTAGAAAATCAAAATCGGCATTTGAACGCGTGATTCGCTAGAAAGTTTCAGACGCTCTGCCCTGGAATGCCCCTGGCTGGGTTTTCTGTCCTTCTGTCTTCTTAGATCAGGACACCTCCATGACAGACTGTCATTCTCAATCCTGCTTTCTGCCCTGTTAGAGGGGGTAGAAGCAGTGAGCCTACCATTTAAGAGCTACAGCTCACCTGACTCATTGTAGAATCCCTGGGACTCCACATCCACTGACCTCTGTGTGTAGACTTTGTCTGAATAACAGCCCTTCTCCCACTTCCCGTCACCCCAGCACTTTGCAGCCTTGCATTAGAAGTTTTTGGCTGCACCTCTTCCTGCCCCGGCAGAGGTGAGCATCTTCAGAGAGACAATGCCTGAGATTCTCCAGACTTCGACTTTTTATCTGCAACATGGAAATAGTCATTCCTTTCTACATGAGTTTAATATACTAAAATGTTTTAGAAGCCATAGCTGCTATTGTTTTTAAAAATGGAGCATTCAGAGTTCAAGGTCATTATACTTTATAAATAAACTGAAGTAGCAAGATAGATTTGTAAAGTCCTTATGGGTCAAGTCATTCAAGTTTCAAATCCCAGTACTACATTTTACCAGCCGTGTAGCCTAAGGCAAATTACTAAGCTTCTCTGAGTGTCTTTTTTTCTTGTATATAATGGGAATAATTATGTATATCTTGTAAGATTATTGTGGGAATTAAACATAATGCATACAAAATGCCTACTACAGTGCCTGCTGCACACAGTAGCAATTTAACAAATGAGAATGCTTAGTGCTCTATGGTCCATGCTCTAATATTCAGTCATTTAGCAAAATGTTAGGCTTCTGGGATGTGGATGTGTGCACCAGGGATCTTGAATACTGTGTTTCTCATTTTCATCTGCAACGAGATACTTTTTCTTTGGTAGGCAAACTCCCCTCAAATAACAAGTGGGAGGACCTTGAAATATATAAAACTATCTCTCAGAAGTTAATCTTAACGCTACAGTATGAATACCTATGTGTGTGTGTGTTTGACTACATATTTTTAAGGAACTCTTGTGTATATGTATACTGACAAATCAGTTTCCCAATACCTAGCTACTTTCAGTATAAGTCAACATTACCCTTGGCTCATCCCACATAGGGAGAATTCTGTCCACCCCTGAGACAGCCTGAAACAACAGAACCTGGGCCACATGGTGAGGGCCGCTGAAACTTGCTGACAGGTACATTGCCCTTCCCCCGGCCTTGCAATTGCAAGTCTTTCTTCACAATGCATAGAGTCTGTATTTGAAGATGTGTAGTGTTTCTAGGCTACCATGTTCCCCTTCTGTGAAATGGAAGGCACAGAGACAATTCAAAGACAAAGTAATTTTTAATAGAGTAAGTGTGCTTCCTTTCTTTCTTTTTGTTTTCTTTTTTAAATGCTTTTGCATGTTTTTGTTTAGTAACTTTTTTTAATTTGCATTTTCCGTGAATCTGATTGTTGCCCTTATTTTTATACATTAAACTTTGATTAAATCTAGATCCCTACCAGTACATAAATGATTTTGAGTAGCATGAGAATATCTGCACATAATAAAAGCCAATTAATTTGCCTAGTATACTTTAAAACATATACATTTGATAAAATTTCCAAATCTTTTTAAAACACATACTATAGAGCCTATGCTGAGAGCCTATACTGAGAGCACATACTATAGAACCTATGCTGAGAGAGCTTAGAAATGAGAGTGCCTTGTAACAAGATCCTCAGTACTCAGTAACCTAATTCCCTTGACTGGAGTCCAAGGCAGACCTGGCAACCTTCAAATTCTTCTATAGAGTGAAGTCCTATAGCCATGACAGAGTGCAATACAGGTGTGCACCGGTTTATGAAAAGCCATATCACAATGTGATTATTCACTCCATACTATTTTATTAAATAATGAGTTCCCTCAGGACATTTAAATGATGATTTGACTTACAAAAACTTGATTTATGCTTACTTTTTCCAGAAACATAACTATTGAGGAAACGCTCTGTTTTTTAAAATGAGGATGCATGTCCCATAGCAAATATTTCATAATCTTTCCAAAGATTAAGACAAGGAACCATACTACAGTTCCAGATTGGAAAAGAAGCAATTTCTGTACAGAGTATTAATTGTACACAGAAACTGGAGGATCTGATCTTGAATTATCTGCTTTGAAGGCCCAGGTAGATATGTCAGAAGTCTGACATGTGATAGGATTTGGACTCTAATATTTTTTAAAATACAATGCTCTTGTACTGTTTTTAATGCTAAACTTTCCAAATCAACTCTACATATACTCTTGAACAACATTTTTTTTTAACTGGAAAAGCACTCCTGTTGAACAGAAGAACTGAAGATAAATTTTAAAATTGCTCTGAGGCCAGATTTTTTTTAAAAAGCCTCTTTGGTATCTCTTTTTCTGATGAAGTGATGTTTTCTAGATCAACTTTTCATGGATAGGGTAGCTGGTCTTTAGGTAGCTTGATGCAAGTGCTACTAGAAGTAATAGTCTATGGGGAAAATATCACCATCCAAGTCATATGCAGGTTTTCACTTAGTTAATAGATAGTGAACTGGAACCCTGATACTGGACATCTGGCACTATCAGGGTCTTAGTAGGCAGTTCACATCTGAATGCAACAGAAGCACCAATGCAGAGAAGCCAAAATAGTAAACAATATTTTGATGGATTTCTTTCTCTTGTGTTAAGGATCTGCTGAGATGTGCACAACATTTGTATCCAAAATCTTCATCAAATTAAGTGGACAGTTTGGTGCCTTGTGCCTCCCCAAGTGGCAACATGCAGGCTTGGAGTATAGGCTACAGAGCTCCAGAACCTCCTTTTTTAATCTACCGTACACAGCACTGGTGTTCAATATTCCTAAGGCACAGTTCTGATACTGTTGTTTTCCTGCTTCAAATCCTTAAGATCCTCCAGTTATTTTCAAGATGAAGTTCCAAAACTTTGCCTTTTTCTCAAAGGTGTTATCCATAGGGTAAATAGCAAGAAAGGTAGAAAAACGTAAGGCTTCCAGCAAAAGCATTGGGAATCTTGGTCTGCCTGGGTTATGAGATTTAAGAAGGGACTTTTAGGGAAAGAGGTTTGGGAAGATGAATTGAGCATACAACATGGGAGGCAAAAATGTGGGGCTTCATCTTAAAGACAATTGAAGAATCTTGAAGATTCTGTATTAGAGGATGGCATTATCAGAACTGAGAGGGTAAGCAGGCAGTGGTGCATATAGCACATGGTACTTCCTCTTCATATGTTCAGTTTATCCATCTTTTGAGATCCAAGACAAACAGCACCTAAACAAACACCATGTACTCCTGTACTGTGGATGTGATTCTTTCAAATGAAAGCAATCACCAGTCTCCTTCCTTCAGCATTTTTGCTTGCATGTTACTTTTGTCTATTATCTCTCTGCATAAACTAAAAATTTTTTGAGAGAATATTTGTATTCAACTTGTCCATCAGTGCTAAAGCACATCTTGTTTAGAGTTTATACTTTCTAAGTGGAAGGCTTTTCAGGTTTATTTGGTTTGGCTTGGCTTGGATTGGCTTGGCTTGCTTGGTTTGGTTTGGTTAGGTTTTTTTTTCAGACAAGGTCTCACTTTGTAGTTCAGGCTGGTCTTGAATCTCAGTGTAGCCTCAGCTGGCCTCACCCAGTGTTCCTCCTGCCCCAGCCTTTTCAGTACTGGAAGGGCTTTTCATTTCAAAAAAATTTTAGAAAATGTTCTGTGTTACATTTTTAAATACTACCTATCTTTCAGCCTCTCAATTCTTCCCTTCTTGTTCTCTGATTATATATATCCTGGATCTTCTTGCTCTATCTTCTGCAGTTCTTAGCCTCTGTTATAAATTCTGTCTCTTTGTGCTTAATTCTTAATAATGCCTTTAGATCTATATTCAATATCTTCAATCTCTCTTTAGCTATATCCAAAAAGCTATTTAACCTGTCAGTTCAAGTATTTCTTAATTTCTACAATTTATATTTTGTTCTTTTTAAAAAGCATGTAATTATCTTTTTACAATATTTTGTTATCTTTTTAATTTTGGTCTTAATGCTAAGTTTTTATATATGTAAACATTTTTTTTTGGTCTGACAGCTGTATTATTTAAAGTTCCTAGAGATCTATTCCTCCCGTTGTAGTTACTCTAGTAATTGTTGCTGAGATAAATTGTTTTCCCATATTTTAGAGTTTTAAATTTTGAGTTTACTTTTAGCAAGACTTTTTCTGGGAAATCCTGTCTAAAATTGCTTGAGGACATATCCTTGCAGAGTAGTTTTACATTTCCTTTTATCAGATAATCAAGTGATACCAGTTTTTTTTTTCACTAATTTGTCAGTCAGAGGCTTCCCCAAAACCATGGAGGAAGTGTAATTAGAACTAGACATGGGTGATAGCCAGTCTGTTAGGGAGAATTGTCAGGAGACACTTTTCTTTTTGACCTAGAGGCCAGAATTTTTAAAACACCTCTTTGGTATCTCTTTTTCTGATGAGCTGATGATTTTCTAGATCCACTTTTCATGGATAGGGCAGCTGGTCTTTAGGTAGCTTGGTGCAAGTGCTACTAACTCATGGTGGGCCAAAGCTGTGTGTGCTGACTCCAGAAGTGTTTTAAAATCTAGCCCTTGAGTTATCAGCCTGCCCCTTCCGGTAACCACAAGCCACCAGGATTCCCTTTCAGGATTAGCCCCAGCCAGAGACTTTTTTTACTTTCATTTAAGGAGATTTATTAGTTATTGAGCAAGATGATGTAATGATTTATGAAGGAAAAGAATGTAGATCATTTAGTCCCTAAAAATACTGGAAGCCTAGACATGAATATAGCTTTGGTGGTTTGCTGTTAGTGAATTTCAGTTTCAACTTTTTTTCTTGAATCTGTAGGGTATTTTATTTAAAAGAATTCTCTAGTTTCCAAAACAAAGGAAGAAACAAATGTCACTTATAAGTAGAGTCACAAAAATAGCTTTGTCACATGTTTTTGATCAGTTTAAAATCCCTCTCCCCCCCTCCTTTCTCTAGCTATCAAAATCATATTCAACCTTAAATGTCATCTCAGATCAGTCTTCCTAAAATTTTCCATGATGATAACAATAACTACAAAATAACAATGACTAAGTGTGAAGCACTTCACTGGCATTTTGTATGTATTGCTTTATTTTTCTAAATAACTCTAGGATATTTTAAACCTCATTTCGTAGTGAAGAACCTGATGTTCCTCAAAGTTCAGTGACCTTTCAAGCTGACCCAAGGGTCATTCTTCCATAAGTTCTCTAACAGCTCTAAGTAAACCCAACCTTTGAGCTATCTCAGCGCAGGAACCAAGCAGGTGAGTGAAGTCCCAGATGAGTCCAGCCTCTAGCTGTTGGAGTCACCTCCAAATATCTGAGTCTTCCCAGCCGAGTCTCTCTCAGATAACATGGAGCAGAGATAAGCAGCACACTCCCAGAATATTAAAAAAATGATTATTGCTTTACATCACTATGTTGAGGCGGTTTGTTGTGCAGCAGTAAATAGCTGGAGCATTGCTTTTGTTTGGCTTGGAAGATGGGAACAGTGATAGCCTGGCTAGATCCAAACCTTCTAGAGGTTGGGCTGCTAGCAAAAGAGAGCTCCTTTCCCCTAGTGGTAAGGATCTTGTGGTAGGTGGCTGCTCCCGTGTTCAGAATCAAATGTATGCATGCGGATTTCAGGTTCTGGACACGTTTTGAATATGTGACCCATACCTATGAGTTGAATCTGTCTTACTGAACTTCTGTCTTTACCCAAACCTGAACCTAGCTTGGTTGGGTGAAAACAGTAGCTTCTAATTCATTGTCACTCCCTTTTCTTTAAGCTGGACTTTACCTTTTGTGTCCCTCACATTGACTCCAACACACCTACCTAACCTACAGCAGCCAAGCCATTCAACTGTCCTATTTTGCTACCCTAGAAACCCCAGTGCCCATTTTCCCTCTTATTCAAGACTGCTGAAAGACTGATTCTGGCTAGGCTGGCAACAAAGCTTTGCCTTCTTGAACTTGGTGACTTGGACTCTGCCTCCGTACCTCCTTGGAAGAGGACAGCTCTTCCTTCGCTTCCAGCCATCCTACTCAATATGGCCCTTCTCCTTATCAAGACTTGTTAGCAAACAGCATTGCTAGGGCTATTCACTTCGTTGTGATTAGACTCACCAAATTATCTAACAGCAGATACATCTGCAGAGACATGTAGGCAGAGCAATCAGTGTAAGGCAGTGGTCACAAGGGGGCAAGTGGATCTCTCCAGAGCTCAGAGGCCAAGGCATTAGGAATTTCTAGGTCACTGTGCTGGAGTTTCTGGCATCTGGTCCCAAGCATCATTCATGTTAAGAAGTAGGCAGAGAAAGTTGGGGTGTTTTGATAGATCTGTCCTGAGCTTTGGGAGGTCACTTCTTCTGGTTACTAAGTGAAAAATCCAACCTTGATTCTTTGGTCTTCCCACAGATCTGCAAACTGTGTTACTCTGCTTTCCCATTGCTGGGTACATTCCCTGACACACGCAACTTCAGGAAGAGGGTTATTTGGCATTCAAGGGATTCAGTCCATGATTAACAGGCTCCATGCAGGAACATCATGACAGAAGGATGTGGTAGAACAAAGCTGCTTAGTTCATGACAGCCAGAGAGCAGAGCAGTCAAGGGGCCAAATATAGTACTCAAGGCTTCATGACCCACCCGGATAAACCCAGGAGTATGCTCTACTAATCTGCTAGGCATTTTTTAATCCAATGAAGTTGACATATCAGATTAACGTTCACTGTTTCAGTCAGTGTTTTACTAGAGAAACAAATATAACACAAGATATACAAATGTATAACAAATTTCAAGGTTGTCTTGTAATGGTCACCCAGAGTCAGATGCAGAAGCATGCAAAGGATGTCTGCACATTGGAGACTGAAGGATTCAGTCCAAGGTATGGAGTTCACTGCAGCCTCCATGCAAGTCCATATCATGAGGCCAAGGGGTATGTGATGGAAGGCTGAAGAGTCCACAGTAGGAGGCTTAAGGATCTGAGGTAGAAGCCAAAAAGTCTGCCCTAGAAGCCAGGAGATGATGTCCAAGCTGAAGGCAAAGACTGGAGCTCTTCCAAAGAACAAAAGCAAGTCCATCCTACTTCATTTCCCCTTTATTTTTTATTTTTTTTATTTTTTTGGTTTTTCTCCGGTACCGGGAACCGAACTCACGACCTTGTGCTTGCCAGGCAGGTGCTTTGCCGCTGAGCTAAATCCCCAGCCCCTCATTTCCCCTTTATAGCATCCAGGCAACCAGTGGCCCTAGGATATAGAATTGCTGAGCTGACTTACTTAAGGTTCTAAACTTCTCAAATTGATATAATCAATCAACCATTATGATCACACTGTCTAATATCTTCACAAAAATTTTCTCCTTATATTAGCCAGGGTAGATTATTTTTTCTGAAATTAAGAACACTGAATTGTCATCTTCCAGTATCTTGGGTGATTCTTAGAATCATTCAAAGATCTTAAAACTATAAGATTTTTTTTTAAGTTTTGTTTGCAGGTCCTGACAGAAAGTACTATTAATATTGAAAATCTACTCTGAGCCTTATTGTGGTAGCAGAAAATTAATAAGTACTAGGCAGTAATGTTAAAAATAGTGGCCAACTAATTAAATATAACATGTTCAAAGAGCAATGCATTCCCTAAAAGTTTTAATATTAATTTTAATGATGTTAAATAATAAATACTATATTGATAATGAATGATTTTAACTTTTAAAATATAAATTTATGATTCATTTTAAAAGTTTCATATTTACATTCCTTTCAAAATTTCTATTTTGGGGAAATGTTTTAAAAGGAATCATATATACTTTATAGTAATACGCATATGTAATTTGTGATTGTTTATTTTAGAAATGCAAGACACAAATGTTTTTTACCAACTAGGATGCATAATTAAAAAGTCCAGAGCCAGCCATGGAGGCACATGCCTGTTATCCCAGCTATTTAGGAGAATGAAGCAGAAAGATTGTAAGTTTGAGGCCATCCTGGGCAATTTGAGGAGATCACCTCAAAATGAACTTTCAGTAATGCCCTGGGAATGTAGTTCAGTGCTCCAATGTTTGCCTAGCATCTGTGAGACCCAGGGTACAGTCCATAGTACCACCACTACCTAAAACAAAAGCTCAGAAGACACTGTTGTAAATTCAAAGTATTCATTCTTAAGTGAATTTCAAGAACAAAATGCTTAAAGAACATTTCTAATCAAATAGTTTGTGATTTTTTTGAAGACAGAAATCTTTCTTCAAAAATGTTATATCATCTTAAACAAGCAAAATGCTTTGTAAGGATCTCTCATCTACACTTCTCCTGAAGACTCCTAAGGGCACTGTTTGCAAACTATTGATAAATTGATTTCTTTCATTTTACTGACTAGGAAGTTGTCTTGGTTACTGTCCTCTCATTGCTGAGACAGAATACCCGACGCCCAAAATTAAAGAAGGGAAGGTTTATTTAGCTCAGTTTGTGGAGGTTTCAGGCCATACTTGGCTGGCTCCAGGGCAGAGTGGCACATGGCAGAGGGCAAAAATTCATGGCAGCAGAAAAGAGCAAAAGCAATGAAAGCAAAAAAGGAAGGAGCTATGAACAAGCCTCTTTCCCACCCTCATACTGTATGCAAGCTTCCCGCCCAGGACCGGCGTCACACTGGCACCCATAATCCCAGCATTGGATCATGAATTAATCACAAACTGTAGATGCCCACCCCATGACTGCATGAGGATTTGGGGGGACCTCTAGACACAAACTGTAACAGAAGTCAATGCTCAGAAAAGCAATGACTTAGCAAGGGTTATTTAATGGCTGGACTGGGGTTCAACCTATTTCCTATATCTCATGAATATCTTTTTTGACCAAAGATCTTCCCGAACCAGGCATGATAGTGCATACCTGTAATCCCAGCACTCCAGGAGCCTGAGACAGGAACATTACAAGTTTGAGTCCAGCCTGGGCAATTTAGGTACCTAGCAAGAACTTGTCTCAAAATAAAAGTAATAACATTAAGAAAAATCTTTAGAGGGCTTGGGATGTAACTCAGTGCAAAGGCTTTGCATTTAATATCCAGTACCACAAACAATTTTTTCCTACTATAAAAAATAGTAGAAAATAATGTCTACTATAAATAATGTCTTCCTACCATAAGACATTATTTCATTTAAATACTAAAGTTCAAAAGTATTATAATGATGCTTTTTAATTTGTTTCCATTTTGGTTCTGAGTTGTTGAAAGCTGTTTGCAAATCTGAGACTGAGGAACATCTGACAAGCTAAAGGGGAATGTAGGAGAACCACTACTCACCAGCCCCATGGCTGGCACCTGCAAGGAAAGTTGTTCATATTAAAGCTTTCAAAGTAAGCTCACTGTGCATTCTGCTTCTGCTATCTTGCCTATTGGCTTTAGTCAAAAGAAGCTGGATTGGAAGTACAGCCAAACCCTTTCGCTGGGTCTAATCAAAGTAACACTGTGATCTGATAGAAATGTGGCATCATCAGAACTTCTGGTCTCTTGTTCACATGTGCAGACTCTAACCAGCAAAGAAATAAACTGTGGTAACTACAAGCAAATATCTCTGAATTTCACTGAGACTGATGACAGAGGTAATAAAAATAGTCCTTTCCCTGCTGAACACTACCAGTAAGTCAACAGTTAAAAAGGGATAGCTTTAAGAATAACCAGTGCATTAGCTCTTGTCAATGAGATTCCTTTTGGCAGTAATATATTCTGGGGATTAAGTTAAACCAAATGTTTGTAACAATGGAAATATGCTCATGTTAACAGTTAGGGTTATTGTGCCAGTGAATATTTATTGTAGTTACACACAAATTTTCCCTTTTGGACATTATGTGATTATTTTTGCCTCTTTATGATAAATTTAACTTTAGATTAAAACCAATAGAAAGCATCCTTTAACATTTTTCTTTCACAGTTTATTTTCTTTTAAAATATTCTTTTTTTAGGGTTACTGTCCCATTGCCCATACAGTGATGACAGCAAACAGTGAGAGTCCTGTTGGGCAAGTTCTATAAGATTTTCAGGACACAAGTGACCTGACTTGGTGCCCATGAGTTTTGGACCCAACCATGGTTGGAAACTACATGGCATTTTTCCTTGACTACTCTTTGTTTTCACGTCTTGCTTCTGTCATCTGGTTCCTTTGTGGTCATTCAGGTAAGTAAAAGGTCCAGTATTTGCTTTACAACCTCTGACATTATCTCTCTGGGTGTTGCACCCCCAGGAAGCCATGCAGAGAGACCTATCATATTTAACCCCCTACGAAGTGAGTCTTCTGCTAGCTCCTGGTGTGACCTTGACAATTTCTGACTGCAGAATTCAACAAGACAGGGTCTGGGGATGTGGATCAAGCCTAGTGCAATTGCCTAGGATGTTCAATGTCCTCAGTTCAATCCCCAGCATCAGCAAAAAAGTAAATAAATAAATAAGCAAGCAGAAACTAGTGTTGTATATCTCAAACATACCTTATTACCTTGATATAATAGTTTTGTTGATTGGTATAAAGAAAATTATTTAATCTCATTAGGCCATAAGTGATATTTTTATCTGTGTGTGTGTGTGCACACTACTGGGAATTAAAGCCAGTGTCTTTGCACTAAGGTATATCTCAGCCCTTTTTTATTTTCTATTTTGAGACAGTCTTGCTAAGTTGCTAATTTGCCCAGAATGGGCTCAAACTTGTGATCTTCCTACATCAGAATACTATGATTACAAGTGTAGGCCACCATGTTTAGTTCATAAAATGTTTTTGGTCTGTGAAATAAGTGAAAATGAGTAAGATAATTTGCACTTTTGGTTGCTTTGCTGTTAATTTATTTTTATGACAGCATTTTTCTGATTTTTGGCTATGAGCAAGTGATTCCTTTGGTTATTTTTTAGCTATATACATATAAGGGTGACCTTTATTCCTCTAAAGTGAAAAAGGGATAGGGGTTCATGAATGGCTTCAAAGTACCTATGGCCTAGAATTCTTTTTACTTTTTTTCTTGTTTCTTTTTTGTTGTTGTTGTTGTTTTGTTTTTTTTGTTTATTTGAGAGTGTGTCTTGCTATGTAGTTGAAGCCACACTTGAATTCACTATGTAGACCGGACTGGCCTCAAACTGGCAGCAGTCTTCCTGCCTCAGCTTCTTGAGTGCTGGGATTGCAAGTGTGCACCACCACACCCAGCCATGGCCCAAAATTCATGAGAGGACCTTCAGAGCCTTGCCATGCTGTTGGGGTTGGTTGTTTTTCATTCTCCCAGACTACTGTACCACAGCAAGCTAAGAGTCCCAGGAGAAATTTTTATAACAATGGAAATATGTTCATGTTAACAGTTGGGTTTTTTTTTCAGTTGGGATTCTTATCCCAGTTAATATTTACTGTAGTTACATTCAACCTTACCCTAAAATGCTTGCCCATTCCCAGGCCACTCCCAGGCCACCGTACAACCAAACAGAGCTTCACACCCACTAGCTTCATGCCTTCCAGCTAACCTTTGGTCCACAGATGTGAACTGATTACACATCTTCCTATTATACAGTGGCTCTTAACAAGAGTTGCACCTATAATTACCTGTGACACTCTTTAAAACAGTGGTGCTGGGGTTCCTGTCAAATCAATGAAATCAAAATTTTGGTGGGTGAAGCATAAATACCCCCAAGTTTTAATAGTCCTCCCAATAATTTCCGTTCACTTAGTCAAGTACCCTCTCTGCAAAAAGTGTTTGACCTCATAGAAAGCTTTGACTCGTTAAATCTATTGCTTTTTCAACATACATCACTCCCTCATATTCTCATATCCAGATTCACATGATACCTTGATATAATCATGTACAGAGCGGTCTCTCTACCCACTGTTACACTGCTCTGAAAAACTCCCCTAACATAATTAAACTCACCACCATACCTACTACATGCAAAAATCAGATGTTCCAAATTTTCCAACAACCATGTTGTTTTTTAAAAATTTTAAATGTATGGCGTCTATTTTCAGTTGGGTGTATAGCACAACTCAAAAATCCTATTACACTTCCAGGTTTTAGTTTTTCACACTATACCTTCAGTTCCTTGCCCCAAAACCTATACTCCCCAGCCCTCCCCACCCCTCTTAGCTGATTACTTTGTCTCACCATTTGTCAGTAAAATACAGGAATCAAAGGAGATTCCTGATCTTCCTACTTTCAAACCTACACAAACAGCCACATCTGTCTCACACTTTTTGCCTCCCTCTACCTCTAATGGACACCATCGCGACTGCTGTCAAAGGCTAACCTCCACTTTTCCCTGCATCCCTTCTCCTCCTCTTGTCTTCGGAGGGCTTTATTACTTCCTTCAATATGAATGTATTGCCAATCCTGGGACACAAGGACAAGTCAGGTGGAATCACAATCCCTGACCTGAAATTATAATACAAGCTACTGTCATAAAATCAACACGGTACTGGCTAAAAAACAGGCCTGAGGATCAATGGAACAGACTGGAAGAAACAGCCACAACCAAAAACACACTCAGCCACCTAATCTTTGATAAAGGGGCCAAACAAACTCACTGGAACAATGATAGCCTTTTTAATAAATGGTGCTAGAAAAATGGTCTTGCTACCTGCCAAAGACTGAAAACAGACCCAAGTCTATCACCATGCACCAAACTCAAGTAAAAATGGATCACAGATCTCAGTATGAAAACAGAAACACTAAAGCTATTGGAAGAGAAAGTAGGTAAAAACCTTGAAGACATAAGGGTAGGCAGAGAATTCATGAACAAAAACCAAATTGCACGTGAAACACTTGAAAGAATCAACAACTGGGATCTCATCCTACTGAAAAGTTTCTGCACACCTAAAGAAATCACCAGCAAAGTAAAAAGAAAACCCACAAACTTGGAAAAACATTTAGCTGATTGTCCCTCAGACAGAGGGCTTCTATCTAGAACATATAAAGAATTTAAAAGATATCAGACCCCCCCAAATTCAAAGACCCAATCCAAAAATGGGCAGCTGAGATGAATACACACTTCTCAGATAAGGAGATACAAATGGCAAATAAATACATGAGAAAATGTTCAACATCATTAGCCATTTGAGAAATGCAAATTAGAACAACATTGAGATTCCACCTTATCCCAGTAAGAATGGCTAGCATTAAGAAATCAAGCAATAGCAAATGCTGGCGAGGCTGTGGAGAAATAGGAACCCTTCTCCACTGCTGGTGGGAATGCAGACTGGTGAAACCACTGTGGAAATCAGTTTGGAGATTCCTCAGAAAACTAGGTCTAGAGGTCCCATTCAACCCAGCTATCCCCCTTCTGGGTATTTTCCCAGAAGATCTAAAAACATCATATCACAGCGCTATATGTGCACCTATGTTCATAGCAGCACAATTTGTAGTTGCTAAATTGTGGAA
Source organism: Chinchilla lanigera (assembly GCF_000276665.1). Lineage (NCBI taxonomy): Eukaryota > Metazoa > Chordata > Mammalia > Rodentia > Chinchillidae > Chinchilla > Chinchilla lanigera. The sequence goes on from NW_004955448.1 coordinate 18,835,615, forward strand.
GCAACCCAAATGTCCATCCACTGAGGATTGGATAAGAAAACTGTGGTACGAGCCCCGCGCGCCTTGCGCTGAGACAGCAAGTACTCCAGGAGCGGCAGGGTTCGTGGGTTCGAGTCTGTGCTGGATGCACACCACCACAATTCCCAGCTGAAACATGCGGAGAGGGCCAGGTACTTCCCATCTGATCCCTGAGGGCAGAATGCACGAACAAAGACCCCACGGACATTACAGACTGAGTTGCCATGGCAGAGAGGCCAAGGGGATGGGCAGGGCGAGCAGGCTCTCTGAGCCGGCGGAGCAGGCTCCCCCAGCCCCGCGTGCTTTGCACCGAGACAGCAAGTACTCCAGGAGCACCAGGGCTCGTGGGTTCAAGTCTGTGCTGGACGCACACCACCACGATTCCCAGCTGAAACGCACGGAGAGAGCCAGGTACTTCCCATCTGATCCCTGAGGGCAGAATGGGAGAACAAGGATCCCGCCAACATTACAGACTAAGTCGCTGTGGCAGCAGAGAGGAGATCCAGACTGAGAGGCCCAGGGGACTTCTTCAGCTGGGGGCTGGGCGAGCAGGCTCTTTGAGCCAGGCGAGCAGATTCTCTGAGCCCCACACGCCCTGTGCCAAGACAGCAAATACTCCAGGAGCTGCAGGGCCTGTGGATTTGAGTCTGTGCTTTGCCTTTGCCCACTCTCCAGCGAGTGGAAGGCTGGGGAAGTCTGTGACTGCTATCCATCTGGGCTGCATCTGGTTCCTGTATGAGTCCTGAACTGAGTGGAGACATAGATTCAGGTGGTTCACAAACTGTAGACCCTGCAGTTTGTGTCCGAATTATGTCTGTACCCTAAACGGCCTGGAGACATAGGTCCACTGGAACGGGATTGTCGCACCAGTGCAACCTGAGTCAGGTCGTGCACGTGAACTGAATTGCAAGGGGACGCTGGACCAGAAGGTTGGCCATCAACTCACACAAGGGCCTGCGTCTGAGAATGGGGATAACTA